>NC_143174.1:11224621-11527651 GCF_047325235.1 Durio zibethinus
TATCCAAAAACTAAGTTCTCAATATCTTATAATTTTCAAGCATATGAAATTACTTAATTTCCAATCCATACATATAATCTAAGTAAAAAGAATGCAAAACATTTCATCTCATATCAACTCAAAGATAGAATAAACTTCATATATCTACTTTCCCTTTCTGTCTCCATTAATATTAGACTTACATACTTGATTCAAGATCAAAAGATCTTTAAGGCTTGTAATGTAAAGCTTGGGTTAAGGTAGGAAAAAGGAAATTTAAGCTCATAAACCCTTAGCTTACTTTCTTGAAATTTCTTGGACTAAAGATTGAGAATTTGAGAACTTTTGAAACATTTTCAAGACTTGAGGCATCTCTTTTCTCCTTTTTGACAATTTTTTTTTCATAGCCATTTTTGGCTTCTTATTTAGGCTTTGCTTAATGTTTTTGTTTTTTTTTTTTTTTTCCTTATTCGTTCTTTGCACCTCTCTTCCTCCCAAATAAGTCCATCATAATTGTAAGCACACTAGGTTAGAGTAAAGCAATAAAAACGGATAATAATAATAAGAAAAAGGCTTTTATCTATTTATTGTGGCTATAATAAACAAAGAAAAAGATGTATATAAAGCTAAAAAAAAGAAGGAACTAAGGATGCATCGTTCAAAGATTAGCTTGAAAAGGCTCAAACGGTCTAAAAAATGCCTAGATCATTTCTTAAGTTAAGTACAATTTAGAATTTTGCCTCAAAGGTTGAGTAGATAAATTCTAATGTCTTACTCTTACTTCAAATTTCTATGCAACTTAATATCTCACAAACTTTCCACAAAAATTAATGCATCTAATAAATTAAGAATAAAAACATATATATAGAAATCATATTCTAAAGAAAAACATACTTATGAACTTATTTCATGTTTTATTACATTCGTACCTATCCTCATATCATATTCAAGTCATTTTTAAAAATTAATAAAAAATCTACTAAGCTTGTATACTAAAGAAGTTAGCATGCCAATTTGGATTGAATCATAAAGCAACAATGGGTAAAAATTTTTAAAAATAGGTTTAACTCAAAATGCATTTTTTCCTGCACACTTATTTTACTCACTACTTCAAAATAAAGCAACTAAAAAGAACGAAAAAGAAATACTCCCCCAAAATTTTTGTCAAGGTTGAATCTTTTTGTGTTCTTTATAAGGTTAGACATTCCATCACTTTCCATTCCTACATAACACAAAATAAAAACAAATAAAAACATACTTGTCTTAAAATTTTAAAATAAAAATAAAGAAACAAATTAAAGTAAAAGTCAGATTGCTTGCAAAGTAGCATTAGTTTTGGTTAAACTTGACTATCCCTAAAATCTAAAAATCTACTCATCCCTTCAGGAGCTAGTTTACCTTATCGTATCCTTCTTTGTTGATTCACATAAATAGAACTAGGCCTAAGAGGTGCACTAACTCTCTATGCAGAAATGTTAACCTTGAATTGATCTTCATTTTGAAATGACAAAACATTAAAGCTAAACAAACTTGATCAAGATTTTGAAAAAGATTTATTTAGTACATCTTCTTAAGTTTTATATTTTGGTATTAAATAAATAATATGATTCTCAAAGTCTAAACAAACCTTTCTTGGTGTCATATTTTTCAAACCAAATCTTCCTTTATTTGAGCTTAAATGAAAGTGCAATTGTTGTTTTTAAAGTAAACTTATTCATTTTGGACTTAATACAATTTTGAAAATATTGGTTTTGAGAAATATATTAACGTAGGAAAGTTGCTTTACAAAAACAAAGTTTTCCAACATTGAAATTATTTTTTTTTGTATAAATTCACAAGGTTGTAATATTTGAATTTTATATGGTTGGAAATATCTTTGAGTCTACTTTCTAATGGATTAAACAAAATGAAAATCCAAATTTTCTAAGAATAGATTTTAAATTTTTACTAGACACACTGTAGTTGTCCAAAAAACTGCATAAGGGGTAATTTTAAAAATTCACTATAATTCGTACACAATGAATTAGGTCATGAGTTTTTATGGATAGAAACCCCTTTAGGTTTAGTTTCTAAATCTTTAAACGGTTTGTAATTTAGATTTGTATAACTCAAGTTATGATCAAATTAGTGAGTAGACTACAAAACGGGAAACAACCACCAGCTTGGACAGGATCGATCCCCTCTAGAAGGGATCGATTGCTTCCTCAAATAGAATGCCTCCCAAGCTGAAAATGCAAAAAAGGGATCGATCCCCCCATATAAGGGATCGATCACCCAGGCAAGGGATCGATCCCCTCAAGGAAGGGATCAATCGGGTAAGGCTTTTCAAGCACAAAATTATGCTTGAACCAACATGAACCAATTGATCCCTTCAAGAAGGGATCAATCAGTTTTGGGCATGAAAACCTCCAACGGCTACTTTTTCATCTTTTCAATAGACATTTCTTCACTCCAAGCTTCCCCAACAGCTAGTTCCTCAATTTCTTTATAAATTGGGCACTCCAATGCATCAAAACAAAAGAAGAATCAAGATGAATAAAGAGAGCAAGAGCTAACAAGCAATATTTTCTTTTTCTCAAATAATCAAGTGTTCTTAGAGCTTCAAAGTCTATATCCTTACATTCATTGTATCCAAATCATCTTTTTGTTATTCATTTATCTTTTTCTTGTCTATACTTTTGTGTACTTCAAATTAGCAAACACCCAACCATTGAGAGGTTCTTAGAGTTTGCAAAACACTTCATTTTTTTATTTTGTGAGTTTGTAAGCTTAAAGGGGAAGATAACCCTTAAGAGTTTATTATGTTGAGTTTGTAGAGCTTAGAGAAGCTTGGTTGTAATCCCTCAAGAAGGGATTAATCAGTTTTGGGCGTGAAGACCTCCAACGGCTACTTTTTCATCATTTCAACGAGCATTTCTTCACTCCAAGCTTTCCCAATGGCTAGTTCCTCAATTTTTATATAAATTCAGCACTCCAACACACCAAAAAAAAAAAAAATCAAGATGAATCAAGAGAGCAAGAGCTAATAAGCAATATTTTCTTTTTCTCAAGTAATTAATAGTTTTTAGAGCTTCAAAGTCTATATCCTTACATTCATTGTATCCAAATCATCTTTTTGTTATTCATTTATCTTTTTCTTGTCTATACTTTTGTGTACTTCAAATTTGCAAACACCCAAGCATTAAGAGGTTCTTAGAGTTTGCAAAACACTTCATTTTTTTATTTTGTAAGTTTGTAAGCTTAAGAGGGAGGATAACCCTTAAGAGTTTATTGTGTTGAGTTTGTAGAGCTTAGAGAAGCTTGGTTGTAATCTTCAACACTTATAGTAGATTGAACTCTTTGGCAAGAAAGGCTGAGGGAAAAGACGTAGGTGCTTAAGAAAAGATCGAACCTCTATAAATTGCAGTGTTATCTTCTCTATCTCTATCTCCTATTTACTTTCAATTCTTGTGTTTAATTGTTTAGCAAAATTTGTGCTTATTGAATATTGTTTTTAAAAAATTCATTAAAACCAATTCACTCCCCCTCTTGATTTATTCCAAATCTTTAAGCTAACAATTGGTATCAAAGCTTTGGTCTCTTTTTTATAGGTTTAACCATCTTGAGAAAAGATCCTATGGCTCAATTTTGGTTCCAAAATGGTGAAGAAGTCTTTAAAGCTCTTATGGTGGATAAATTAAAATTTTATGAATGAAGAAATAGAATGAAGGTGTTCATTATGGCCCAAGATTTTAGAGCTTGGAATGTGATTGAAAAAGAGATTGGAACTCCTTCAAATGATGCAAAATACATGAGGCAAGTGATGGATGATGCAAAGGCCAAGTGTATTCTTTATGGAGCTTTAGATGATTACAACTTCAACTTGGTCTCAAAATGCTCAACCTCAAATGAGATATGGAAAAAGTTGGATGAGCTACATGAAAGACAAATTTCCATCCAACATCCATCATGTCTCATGGCCATTGAGGAATCAAAGGTAACCTCTAACTTTTGTGATTTAAATTCTTATACTTTTGATGAGTTACAAGATGCTTATAATGATTTAGTAATTGAGTTTGAAAATATGTATTTGAAACATAAGAAAATGATTTCAAAATTGAATATTGAAAATGATCTTTTGATGAATGCAAAAAATATTTTAGAAAAAAAAAATGAAAATTTGAAAATAGATTTAAAAACCTTTCAAAGTAGAAATGAATTTTTAGAAAAAGAAAAGTTTGATTTGCAAAAGAAATTTGATGTTTTGATGAATGAAAAATAAGAGTTCTTAGATAAGAGTTTAAGTGCTAAAATGATTAAATGTAATTTTTGTAATTTTCATGGTCATACTATACATGCTTGTCATATTAAAAGAAAAGTTCCATTTAGAATTAGGCAAGTATGGGTTCCAAAAGGAACAAGAGACTTGGTGACTAACTTTCAAGGACCCAAAACAATTTTGGTGCCAAAAATCAAATGAAAAATATCTATTGTAGGTGTGCTAGAGCAAGGAGCTATAATATGAGATTGAAGATTAAATACTCTAAACACTTAATGGAGATGGGTAACCTCTAAACTTTTATTTGAAGAAGATTTGAATTTGGTTACCTATTCTTGATGAAATTTGGATGCTTGATTGATTATGAAAAATTTGGTTGCCTATTCTTGTTGGACATAGTATGTTTAATGGATATTGGTATATGTTTTATTGATATATCTTGAATATACTGATTTTACTTGAGAAAATGTGAGCTTGAATTGAACATGTATTTATTTTGCATAAATGATTTTAGTATGAATGACAGTGATGTTTAAAAATTGTTCAATTTGTTTATAGTGCTCGGATATTGTGAAATATTATTTCAACTTGATTGTCATATTCTAAATTATTATAACTCTTGATTTATGAATTTATGAACATCTTGTGCTTAAATTATAAATATTGTTGTTTGATTGTTCATCTTTTGATTTCTTATGAAATAGTCTTGAAATATGCTTTAATTTTTTATCCTTATTAATTCAAGATTTATTTCTTCTCTTGTGTTGATGAATTGATAAACATTATGTGCTTAAATGGAATATATTGATTCTAGGTTCATCTCTAGTCTTGGTCAAGATATATGCTTGTATGATCATTAATTCAATTTGACCTTAATGCTTGTGGTTAAAATGCTTGAATTGTTTATCTCTTGATTGTGAAAGATATTTTGTGAAACATGCTTATTTTTGTGCTTAAAATGTTTTATTAATTTTATGAAATATTTTGGATCTTGTGCTTAATTGACTTATCTTTTGGTTTGGGATTAAGTATTGATAAACTAATTGTGTTTAATGATATATGTTGTAGTTCATCTATTGTTCTTGTCAAGTGTGTGTATATATGGTAAATATAATTTATCTTTACTTAACATGCTTGCAACATGACTTAAGTGAGTGATTTTCTTATGATGTTTATTTTTAGCTTAAATCATTGTTGATTATGGCCTATGATTTTTGTAGACTTATTTATGCTTTTGTGCTAAAATTTTCTTGAATATGTTTTTGATGATAAATATGTCTTCTTTGAGTTTTTAGTTTTCATATGGCCTAAAATTTATTTTGACATATTCTTTGGTGAATTCTTGAATATACATGAATATTGAATATGTCTATTTTGTGTTCATGAATGATCTAAAAAGTTTGATTTTTGCACATTACATGAGAATTTTTGCTTTAGTGCCATTCTTGTGCTATTTGATGTTTAAATTGATATATGACCTCTAGCTTAAGTATATATCTCCCTTGCAATTGGCAACTTATGCTTAGTGAATAAATTTTCTTTTGCCTATAATGACTTAAAATATGGAGTTATTTTCTAACAATTGGCATAATTTTTATCAATTGATTTTCTTAATGCTTCTAATGAAAATCCTTTGTCAAGAATATTTTCTAAGTCTATGTTAGGAGAACTTGAAATGAACATGAATGAACCTACATTTTGGGAATATCAAGTATAGCAAGCAAAGCATGTCATCCTCATCAATCAAGCCCAAATGCATCAAAGACTAGCTCAAATGATGTGGAATGAAAGATTCAAAGCCTTACTCAACAACAATGAGCACAACAACGTAGCTCGATAAAAATGGAGGTAATTGTATTGAATCTATGTTATGTGCCCATGATTTATAATGTTTAATGCAAGATTTGATAATTGCTTGCTTTTATATGTGCAAAAAAAGAGATATTGTGTTTGAATTTGAGAACACTTTGCACAAATTAATCACCAAGCTACTTGATAGAATGTGTCTTAAATTTGTTAAATGCTTGGATTCATTAATATTCATACTTAGTTCTTGATTGCTTTGATTAAAAGTTTTAATGCCTGAATATTTAGTCAATGCATGAATTCTTGAGCATGAATAAGTTAAATTGATTGATTTCTTTGAACATGTTCATCGATTAAGAATATTGAAATAGCATATATCACATTATGTCTAAATGTTTGTATCTTTATTGGTATATTGCTATATGTGATTTGAAATGTTTTTACATATGCTTGTATGATTTTGATTGAAATATATGTTTAGATACTTGCATATGTTAGATTAAGTTCATTGCTATGCATTGCATAATATGAAATATATTTGAATAATTATACTTTTATTACTTCTTTGCTATAACTTATATGCTCATCATGTTTGAAAAATCATGCTTATATAATTTTTGTTATGACATGATGATAATTGAACCTCATTGCTCATTAGTACTTATGATTTATTATATACATATGAGCTTTTGGTTCTTGTTTGGATAGGATTACTATTATCATTTATGCATGTATTGAATGAATCTTTCATATGCTTGGAGTATATGTGCTCTATGAAAGTTGTTGAATAAAATTGCTAACAATTGGTAACAATTGGTATCAAAATTGTGAAAGAATTTTTTTTTAAACTTTCATAGACACTTGTTTATATGCCTATCCTTGATATAGCTTATACCTTTCATGCAAAATTATGTGCCTCTTAAATTGATCAATCTATATTTTAAAATGAAGGAAAAATCTTATAATACAATTTTGCTTAATTTGTTTTGTGATAACCATTGTTGTGCTTCTTAATGACATATCTTTAATAATTGGTATCCATAACAATTGGTATGAGCTTGTATACATGTGCTTGAATTTATGCTTAATTGCTATTGATGTTTTAGGTTCTAAGCACATCTTATGATAACATGATTTATGAGTAGATTGCATATCACTCATTATCCTTTGCTCATAAATTTCATGTAGTAAATTTGATGACTTGTGCTAAAATGCTAAATTTGGATACACTTATACTTTTGTGCTTGAATACATGTATGTGAACTTCATTGTGCATATTACACTTGATTACATGCATTGAAAATACTCTTGATATTATTGGTATCAAGCATTTTGTCTTATGCCTTGAATTGATCTCTCTTTCTTTTGAAATGACAAAAAAAGGGAGAGAGTTTAGAGATATTTCTTCTTGTATGCTTATTGCAATTGATATATGAGTTTAAACATTTGGTATAAAGAGCATAAACAAAAAAGAGGAGAAATGTTTTATGAATATATTTATTAATGATGCCTTTTTGTGTTTATTTGCTCATTAATTTGCTCATGCCTTTTTGCTATGACAAAAAGGGGGAGAAATATCATATAGACAAATTTGCTTGTGCTTGATATACATATGTTTATGTGTGTTTAATTGCTATATGTGATCTAACATATGTTAGTTGAGTTGTGTTGGATTAGGATGCATAAAGTGAGGGGGAGTTTTGCCATGTTGGATTAGGATGCACAAATTAAGGGGGAGTTTTGCCATGCGTTGTTTAAGGGGGAGTTTTCCAAAATGATTTTTCAAAATCCTAAATGTTTCAAAGAAAGTTTTTCATCAACCAAATTTATCTTTAAGTTTTGTCATATCGAAAAGGGGGAGATTGTTAATCTTGAATTGATCCTTATTTTGAAATGACAAAACATTACAGCTAAATAAACTTGATCAAGATTTTGAAAAAGATTTATTTAGTACATGTTCTTAAGTTTTATATTTTGGTACTAAATAAATAATATGATTTTCAAAGTTTAAACAAACCTTTCTTGGTGTCATATTTTTCAAACCAAATCTTCCTTTATTTGAGCTTAAATGAAAGTCCAATTGTTGTTTTCAAAGTGAACTTATTCATTTTGGACTTAATACAGTTTTCATAATTTGGTTTTAGGAAATAGATTAACATAGGAAAGATGCTTTACAAAAACAAAGTTTTCCAACATTGAACTTATTTTATTTTTCTGTATAAATTCACAAGGTTTTAATATTTGAATTTTATATGGTTGGAAAGCTCTTTGAGTCTACTTTCTAATGGATTAAACAAAATGAAAATCCAAATTTTCTAAGACAAGATTTTGAATTTTTACTAGACACACTGCTGTTGTCCAAAAAACTGCACAAGGGGTAACTTTGCAAATTCACTATAATTCGCACACAGTGAATTAGGTCATGAATTTATACGGATAGAAACCCCTTTAGGTCTAGTTTCTAAATCTTCAAACGGTTTGTAATTTGGATTTGTATAACTCAAGTTATGATCAAATTAGTGAGTAGAGTATAGAACGGGAAACAACCACCAGCTTGGACAGAATCGATCCCCTCTAGAAGGGATCAATTGCTTCCTCAAACAGAATGCCCCCCAAGCTGAAAATCCAAAAAAGGGATCGATACCCCCACATAGGGGATTGATCACCCAAGCAAGGGATTGATCCCCTCAAGGAAAGGATCGATCGGGTAAGGCTTTTCAAGCACAAAATCATGCTTGAACCAATATGAACCAATTGATCCCCTCAAGATGGGATCAATTGGTTCTGGGCATGAAGACCTCCAAAAGCTACTTTTTCATCATTTCAATGGGCATTTCTTCACTCCAAGCTTCCCCAATGGCTAGTTCTTCAATTTCTCTATAAATTGGGCACTCCAACACACCAAAACAGAAGAGGAATCAAGATGAATTAAGAGAGCAAGAGTTAACAAGCAATATTTTCTTTTTCTCATATAATCAAGAGTTCTTAGAGCTTCAAAGTCTATATCCTTACATTCATTGTATCCAAATCATCTTTTTGTTACTCAGTTATCTTTTTCTTGTCTATACTTTTGTGTACTTCAAATTAGCAAACACCCAACCATTAAGAGGTTCTTAGAGTTTGCAAAACACTTCATTTTTCTATTTTGTGAGTTTGTAAGCTTAAGGGCGAGGATAATCCTTAAGAGTTTATTATGTTGAGTTTGTAGAGCTTAGAGAAGCTTGGTTGTAATCTTCAACACTTATAATGGATTGACCCCCTTGGCAAGAGAGGCCAAGGGAGAGGACGTAGGTGCCTAAGGAAGGACGGAACCTTTATAAATTACGGTGTTATCTTCTCTATCTCTATCTCCTATTTACTTTCAATTATTGTGTTTAATTGTTTAGCAAAATTTGTTCTTATTGAATATTATTTTTGAAAAATTCATGAAAACCAATTCACCCCCTCTTGGTTTATTCTAAATCTTTGAGCTAACAAGAAATAACATATACTGGACCAGAATTCAACATGGGTGTTTTCGGTTTTGGGTTAGAAAATTTTGTTATAGCGTTCAATAGTTAGAGCTTGTGTGTTTTGCCAAATGACTTGGTGACACTATGCCAGGAGGTTTATGCTTTTCTTTAACTTTTGTTTTTGAGTGTACACTATACTCATCTCTAAGGATCCCATATCCACTAGTTATAAATTGTAGTTTTTTATTCTTAAATCTTAGAGTAGGGTCACAATTATACACATCAGTTAATGCTTTAGATGTAAGTTGAAAAAGTCTACCTAAAAGCAAGGGGGCCTTATTATCCTCCATATTTAAAACCATAAAATTCATAAGAAAAGCATACTTACTGACTTTAATAGGTACATTCTCTAACATTTCTTATGGCTTCTTAGTAGATTTGTCAGTAAATTTAATGGTGAATGTTGACGGCTTCTCTACTTCATAACCTAGCTACAAAAAAACATTCATAGGTATAAGGTTAATACTAGATCTAAGATCACAAAGAGCTTTATCAAATTTTAAAAGACCAATTTGACATTGGTAGTAAAACTCCCTAAATTTTTTTTTTTTCGAAAGGAGTTATCGAAGTTTAGGAATATAATCTTTAACAAAAGTGGTATTTTCTAACTCTTTGAGTAGCATTTTTTAGATAAGCTTCAGCATTGGTGGTGCTATCTCAAATGTTTGCCTTTGAGTAGTCATTCAATGGGTCACTCTTAGTCTCTTTACTTCTTTAATTGTTTCTTTTGTTTTTTTTTTTTTTCCACTTTAGGTTAAATACTCTTTAAAAGTGTTCTTCTTACAAGCATAAGCATCTCTTATTCCTTAACTAATCACTTAATGAACTCTTAAAAATCCTTTTCTTGAACATGCTTCTTGAAATCTTCTTCAATTTTAAAGTTATCTCCTTCATCTTCATAGGGCTCAATGCTTTTAAAGGCTTTTAGTGCCATATGATCAAAGCTTTCCAAGATCTTTTTACCATACCTCAAGAGTTTTTCATCATCTATTAGATCATCTCTCCTAACAAAGTCCACCTTAGGTTGTTTAGCAAAGCTAGGAAAGTTATCCACTATAGCTCATCCATCATGTCATCATTATCATAGTCATACATACCTTTGTCACCATAGGAAAATACTGTAATGCATGCTTCCTTACCTTGTTTCTTAAGGTTTGACTTAATATTATTAGGTAAGGTTTCTACAGTTCGGTTGGTTATAGATTGAGTAAATTGACCTATTTGGTTTTTAAGATTTTGATTGATATAGCTTGGTTTTGGATGTTTGCATTGTTTACTTGCATCAATTAGGTTAACATTTCCTCAAAATTGGTTTTTTTTTCTTGGGATAGGTTATAGGGTTGAAGGTTAGGGCAAAAATTATTGTTTTGGTTGGTGGCTTAGTGGTTGGGTTGGTTCCAAGAATAGTTCAGGTGGTTTTGCCAGCTTGGGTTATAAGTGTTACTATAAGAATTATAGGTGGGCTTAGACTATTGAGCATACTAGATTGTCTTTATCCTAAATTGGCACTTATCACTAGAATAAAGTCCATCACATATTTCACAAGATACAAAAGGGTTTTGAATGGCATGGACTATTTAGGGTGGGGTTTCTAAGGCTCTATCTTTTTAGTTAAGGCTGCCAAATGTGAATAAATAGAAGTAAATGCATCTAACTCATATACACTAGTAGGTTTTTTGTGTACCTTTCTTTCTATACTACATTGATAATTGTTCGATGCCATCTTTTTAATCAACACATGGGCCTCCTCAAGAGTCTTGCTCATTATGGCTTTTTTAGCAGCTGAATCCAAAGTAGCTCTCTTGGATAGAGTGAGGTCACTATCAAATATCTGAATTTGGAGCTATTGGAGAAGACTATGATATGGGCATTTTTTTAGTAGCTCTTTAAATCTCTTACAAGCATTATAGAGATTCCCACCATTAACTTGCAAAAAAGTGGCTATTTCATTTCTTAACTTGGCAATCTTGGGAGGTGGAAAGAACTTAGCTAAGAATTTTTGTACCAAATGCTCCCAACTTGTAATTGATCCAGATGTTAGTGAAGATAACTAGCTTTTCACCTTATCCTTGAAAGAAAAAATGAAAAAGCTTAGTCTTATTGGATCATATGAAACACCATTATATTTAAAAGTATCACATAATTTAAGAAAATTTGACAAGTGAAGCTTAGGATGTTTAGTAAACTGTTAAACTATATAGAAGTTTGGATCATTCATATAATTGAAGGCTTAATCTCAAACTTGTTAGCTTGTATAGCCAGCATTTGGATAGATTGTTGAAAACCATAAGGATAAGGGACAACATAATACCTCAAAGTTTTTTTACCTTTGTTGTTTACATTCACCATTGGTGTTGGTGTAGGTGATGTTGTATGCTCTCTCTTCAGATGCCTTAAATTTTTTTCAATCTCTTGGTTGAATGAAGCTAGGTAAACACACTTAGATTTATTTATACAAACAAGAAAAAGATTACAACAAATAAAAGCAAATGAAAATAAATGTTTAGATTACAAAAGAATAGAGAATCCTTATTGATATTGAATCAAACATTGCTATAATCCTCGGTAATTATGCCCAAAACTTGATTACTTATTTTTGTAATGCCTGTAAGTGCACAGATTGTAATCAAGTAATAATACTAAGTGAAGAAAAGTGTCATTCTCATAAAGATTATAGAATTAAAATGTTGGGTGGATTCGAGTACCAAAGTTGATAGACTAAACCTTTATATCTAAACTAATGAAAACTTTGATTGATCTGCAATAAAAATAAATAAGAACATAAAAGAAAGATTGTATAGGCCTAGATCTACTTAACCAATTATCACTTGGCAAACAATAATTTGACAGAAACTAGATCTAAAGAACAAGAATTGAAACAAATAGAGCATAAATCGAAACTTAGAAAGAAGGTAAATAGGATTGCTTGACTAAAAACTGAAAAGAATAAAAAAAGATTGCCAAAACTTAGAACAATAAAATAAGATGTAGACCGAAAATAGTAAAGAAAGAAAGCTTTGAAAGATTAGATCTTGGAAACAAAAATACTTGTATTTAATAGAAGTAATAAAACAAAAGCTTTTGTAATGGCTAATTTGTCACCTTAGTCTAATACAAATGAGCTTTAAAGAAAACTAAGAACTAAGAGAAGAAAAGAGAATGAGAAGTGAAGTGTGAGATGTGTTAAAGACAAGAACTAACCTCTCTATTTATAGTGGAGGTTTTGGCTAAAAGGTAAGTACAAGCTTCAAGGTTCAATTTTATTCTAACTCTTCATGATACAAGTTATCTTGATCTTTAAAAATGTTGGTTGAAAATGGGATGCTGATCTTTGGATAATCTTGGCCGATCATGCTTCTTAGGATTCCATCTTGGATGTTAGATCATGTAGGGCTTACCAGTATAATAAACTTTTCATATACTAACACTTGGTTATATTGACGGTCAAATTGTGTCAGTAATAGAGATTTATACTGATGATTTTTTAATACCATCAAAATATACTATACCTATACCAATACTTTATACAATCGTCGGTATAGATAAACTTTTTTTGATGATATATAACAATCCATCAGTATAAGTATGTTATATATTGACACTTACCTATACTGACAATCAAATTATGTAAGTAAAAAGTAATTATATTGATAAATTTTTATTATTGTTAGTATAGACAATGTTTATACCAACACTTTGTACACCGTCAGTATAGGTAAACTTTTTGTAAAGATATAAATATCCATTAGTATAAGTATGTTATATATTGACTGTTATAATAATCGTTAGTATAAGCTCCAAAAAAATATTAATTCTTAATTTCTTTTTTGAAAAATATTAATTCTTAATATTTCCCTCTAATAAAAATTTTTAGAAACTATAATTTCTTAAAAACTATAATTATTAATAAATAAAATTTGTAACTTAATTAATTTTAAATGATAATAAATTCTCAATAAAATTTTTAAGTATTATATTAATTAATAAATTTATAGTTAAATATTATACTAAAATTTTTTAAATTTAAATATTATTTATTATTAAAATTATTAATGAATTTATTAATATAAATATTTATCATTTAATTTAATTATCACGTATGATATATAATAAATGATTGATTTTTTAATAACATAATTATACCATATGATTCAAGTTAAAAATAAATATATTAACGTGAAACAATAATTTCATAAAATATTTTCTCATATTAAGACACTTTTTTTAAAAAAAAAATAGAATCTCTCCCCATTCTCAACACAATTAATGAAAAAAATTGTACAACTTGAATCAAAATTCTATAAAAGTTGTAAGGGTACTTTTGGATCATTCATGTTTGGTTGGAGATGCTAAAAAAGAATTTATGCATTTTTAAACAACAAATAGAACTATGGAGAAAAGTAATATTAAAATGGGGAAAAGAAGATGGTAAAAAAATGAAAGAAAAAATGGGAGAACCTAAATATAAAGTAAAAAAGCAGCGGTCCACTACATCTACCATAAGTCGATCTTGCAGCCTCCATTTTCCTCTTTTATCTTTCCCTTGAAATTGAAGAAAAAGAGACACATCCATCTCCACTATCTAAGACAAACAACATACATATACAAGCACGTATAGTTTCAGCTCAAGGTGTTACTTTGAATGCCGAAAATCCCTTCGTTCAATTTGGTGACCTTTCGAATAGATTCCAAGCCAAGAAGTTGCCCAAGTGTTCAACCTCTAATAGTGGTCTACACAAACTCATGTGAAAGAACCTTCTCTAAAATTTGGTAGAATTTAAAGTTATACTATATCCAGCAAGTGTTTGCAAGACCTCTTTTCTTAAGTGATCTTTAGATGGTTGATTGATAGCTTGATGTTCTTTTTATAGGGGAAGCATTTAACCATATCATGTTTAACGTTTTGAATACAAAATTCCACAATTAACCTTATACTAGCAGAATGTACCAAACAAGGGAAACTCTTTCTATTGTTTTTTATTTTCTCTATTTCTGATCATTACCAAAACAAATTAAGTCCAACTTAATTTGTCCCAATCTTAATCTTTCACAATTGTCCTATTATGTGTAACCTATTAGGGTTTTTAGCATGTCAACAATAAACACAAGCATTGTAAGCATTAGTACTCGATTGGATGAAACAAACTTTTTGTCTTCACCACTAATTCTCCAATTAGCCAATCTTATGTTCATAGATCATGATAGATGCTAGCTTCATTGCCATAACCCAAAATGCTAAAGAAAAGTCCATATGGCTTGACAACTTATTCATGAATGATCTTTGTGTATAATTAATATCCTTTCATCACAAATATCTTGGTTTAAACATTGAGTATGGTTTAGTGTCCACTAAATCTTGTTCAATCACATTAAGTCTTGTCTTGACTTTAACTCACAAATAAGTTTTAGAACAATTCTAAAATCTTATTTCACTTTGGCCAAAGATTTCTCAAGTTAATTCAATCAAGACTATTGAGATACTCTTTTGATCACATAAAGTGATGAATCTTATCTTGATTACTTCATGCGTCTTCATATGCCTCATGTTATATCCAACAATACTCAACTATAGCATTCTTGGTTAGAACCAATAAGTAAAATAAAGTCAAAGTATAACATTCATCATATAAGATTATAAGTAATCTTAAGTTAAAAAATCACTTATACAACCATCACATAAGAATGCAGCTATGGGCAATATGTGAACTATCATATAGCATTCTTATATCAAGTCAAGTTCAGTTGTAATAAGCACCCACATGTTAGTTTAAGTTTACTCAAATTTCAACTTATGAGATTGGTTGCATGCTTCATAAGTAAAAGCATAATTATGTGCTAGTGTCAACATCTTTTGTCATTGTCTTCTTATTAATAAAGCATCGACTAGAAACAATTTTGAAACATATAGCTTTTATGTAATGATGATTTCATAACTACAATTTCATTGTAATTCCCTTACAAAGCTTTATTTATATTCCAAGTACTTTATTATATAAGCATCAACATTGAAATATATATATACAAGCTCAATGAAAAAGAAATAAGACCTTTATAAGATTTCAAATATTAAAGTATTATAAATATGACAATCTCTTAGCCAAAATATAGTTTGGCTTGAAAAGCAAATACCAACATGTTGTCCCTCAAATAGATGGCTTCCAAACTAATATTACAAGGCTAGCCATTCAGGCCATTTATTTTGAATTGAAGCCATCCATCATTAACATGATCCAAAACTTGTTCAAATTTGTGAGTTACCCAATGATGACCTCATTTCGCATTTGACTAATTAACTTTTGAAAATTTTGTGGTACTTTTAAGTAAAATGGTGTTGCTGATTATGCCATAAGACTAAGATTGGTTTTTTTTCTTTTAGGGATAAAACAAAAAGTTGGTTTGTGTATGTTTCTTCTGGCTTTATCATTACATGGGACAACCTAGTTAAAAAATTCATGGAAAAATTTTTTCCTCTATCCAAAACAACCAAGATATGCAATGATATCACTTCGTGGCATAGCCTAGTTTAGAAATTCTTAGCAAGAATTTTTCTTTTATCCAATCCAAAACAACCAAGACATGTAATGATATCACTTTAAGCAATTTAAGGCTGAATCTTTGTTTGATGCATGAGAGAGATATAAGGAGTTGTTAAGGAGATGCCTACACCATGGTTTTCCCAAGTGGTTAAAAGTTCAAATATTTTATAATGAGTTGGTGGGGGTAAGCAAGAACCATAATTGATGCTGTTGCTAGTGGTGATTTGATGAGTAAATTTATTGACAAGGCCTATGATTTGATTAAGGAGATGGCCATGAACAATTAGGAATGGGTCAATGAAAGGTTAGTACCTAAAAAATCAACTAGGATTTTTGAGCTTGATACACTTATTGCCCTTACTTCCTAAGTTTCTACCCCAGCCAAGAAAATTGAAAATTTAGGAACCAGCCCTTCACCTAGCCCAGTCCAAGCCATCCAAAGTCCTTTTCTTTTGCATGAAAATTGTGAGGGAAACCATACCTTAGATAGGTGTCCCATTAGAGTAGAACTTGTTGAATTTGTTGCTCAACCAAAGCGACAATTTAATTCATACTCTAAAACCTATAACTAAGGTTAGAAACAAAATCCTAACTTTTCTTGAGGAAACAACCAGGGGCAAACAACCACTTACCATCTTGGACCCATTCACCCACCTAGTTTCTATCCACCACAACAACTCTAATATCGTTTAGCTCCCCCATGTCAAGAAAAGAAACCTTTTTTAAAGGAGATGTTCACCAAAATTTTGCAAAACTAGGCCATCACTATGCAAAACCAAGTAGCTTCCATTAAAAACCTTGAGGTATAAATGAGTTAATTAGCTAATGCCCTTAATAACCACCTTCAAGAAACCTTGCCTACTACTATCAAGCTAAATCCAAAAAAGCAAGATAATGAGCAATACAATTCAATCATCACACAAAAAGATAAGGAGTTAAATGTAAGTATAGGGGAAGTTGATTCTAATGATGAGTTTGAGATAGAGAAAGCTATTTTGGTGAGCATGCCTAGTTCTGTCAAGCTTGTTGAAGAAAAAGTGGAGAAAATTAATGAAGATCCAAGTGAAGATAAGCTTAAGGAAGAAGGCATGGGCATGGAAGAGGAATCAATTGAGGAAGGGTTATTTGATGATTGGATGATTTACGAGGCTATGGTTAAGAAATCAACTGAAGACAGAACATTGGTGGAGGTTGAACCAACTACTAAAGTTGTCATTAAGAGGGAAGAAGTCAAAATTGAAGATAAGGCAAGGAAGGATAAACATTAATTGAAGCTTACTTCAAGGATGTCTATTAGAAGGGCATTGAAATTCACTCTTGTACAACATGTTAAAAAGCTTACTTTGGATGAGATACTTGTTAAATTGAAGAATACTACTTTTATTGATGAGTGTAGTATTATGCTTTAAAGGAAATTGCCACAAAAGCTTAATGATCCAAGAAGTTTCACTATTCCTTGTTCTATTGGTGATATTTTCTTTGATAAAACTTTATTTGATTTTGATGCAAATATTAATTTAATGCATTTGTCTATTTTCATGAAATTAGGTATAGAAGATTTGAAGCCACCTATTAAGCATTGTTTAGGAATGGTAGAAAATGTTCTTATGAAAATTGATAAGTTTGCTTTCCTAGTGGATTTTAGGGTTCTTAACTTAGTTAATGATAAAAAGATCCCTATTATCTTAGAGAGGCCATTCTTATCTACATCTAGATCTTTAATATATATATATATATATATATAAATGGAAGCTAATCATGAGGGTTTAAAATAAAGAAATTGTTTTCAAATTTGGTAGCCCTAATGTTGTTAAAGATGGTTTGGAGAAGAATGCAAAGTTGGCTAAGCAGGAAGCTTTAGGGCCAAAACCAAAGCTAATCTATAAAAGTCCAGCTAAAAGACACAAAGACTATAGGTGTAAAATTTTAGAAGAAATATGAAAAGTCAACAAATTGAGAGATGAAATCAAAACCCTCTGACGTAAATTTAGTTAAAAGAAAGAAAGATGAAATCATGTTTGTGGAGTTGTCCACATCCATTGTTTTAGAGTACCATCCTAGGAAGAATGAAAGGAATAAGAAGTGGTAAGTGGATGGATACTTCTACAAAGAAAGGTGTGCTAAATTTAAATGGTTAAGTAGTTGGTAGTAGTTAGCATTGCTTGAGAGGAACCTAAGTTCTACTTTTAAATTTTTAGTAAGAATTATTTTTTTTCTTTAGAAATAGGTATGCTTTAATTTGTTTTGTTTTTGTAGGAAGGAAAGGAAAATTATAGAGGCAAATGACATGTTTTATGGCTAGGAAAGTTAATGATGATGGATCATTTAGGGAAGTTGAAAAAAAAAAAACGTTCAAGAAGAAATTGATGTTGATATTCCACTCATGCTATTTCTCAAGTTCTTTAATGATCACTTTCTCGATTATGTGGAAATACATGTAGTGGATAGATGTGTTGATAAGATAAGCTTACTAGAGAGATCATTGTCTTAATACATTGTCCATGGTGGTACCCATATCATTGGTTGAACCCAATGACCATCTTTATTACATCATATTGCAATATTCTTACATTAATCATAGAGGTGGACTACAATTTTACCCTTAAGCATCACATTCACCTAGAGTTTATCATTACATATTTGGTGCTAAAAGAAAGAATGAAATGGGTAGATGTAGGAAGGAAATGTAGTGTGCTTCTCTAACAACAATGAAAGTCAAGCTTTTGACTTTAAATAAAACATTTCATGGGAGGCAACCCGAGTTTCACATTTTATGTTGTTTTAATTTGCTTATTTTGTTGTTTTGCTAATGTTTATTTGTACATGTTGATGTAGTTTCTTTGTGTAGTGGTTTTCTTTGTTTTGTAAGATGAATAAGAGCTTAAAGAAAGGATGCACTAGTTTGACCAAGCATTAATTGAATATTTGGCCACCATGCCTTTATAATGCTATGAGAGTTTCCTTATTCCTCTCTTTTGTGCTTTATTAACAATCCTCCTATTCAACTACTTTGGCCATTCTTGAGCACCTTATGTTAAAGGGATGTTTAGGATTTAATTTTTTTATGTATGATTTGATTTCTCGTGTACTGCCCCTTATAATTAATTGGTTTTGAATATAAAAAAATATTTTCTTGTTTTGGTCCATAACCTGACTTAAGTAAATCCATGAACTCAATTCATTTATTCTTTCCTATTTTTACTAGTCATTTGAACCTAAACCATGAATTGTCTTATAGCTCATCAATTAGATAGATGAATTTTTTGAACAAACTGTTCAGTTCAAGGAAGAAGCAACCTTTTCTCTAGCTACTGGTTAATCCCTAGATCTACTCCTCAACCTCTATCAACTAACCTTATTCTTGGATCTTGTTCTTGAGATTGATAAAAATCAATATTTTTATAAATTCTTCGAATTTCTATCTATATTAAATTACTATAGTCTAATATATATATTTTTTTATTTATTGTTTTCTTAAGTCGTTGATTCTTCTTTTTTTTTTCTTTATTTTCCATTCTTTATTTTCTTTTCTTTCTTTTCAACTCAAACAACAACTTTTTATTAATTTGTATATATACCTTGCTATTTTCAGGTTCACTTTTGTTTTTTTTGCTTTTTCTTTTTCAAATTTTGTTTTTCTTTCTCTTTAAAAAATGTTTTTAGCTTTTCCCTTTTTTTTTTTGCTTGAAATAGAATTTGCACAATGTTTTCAACTTCACCCTTGCATCCCAATGTAACATAACTCTCATATGTGTTTTTGATTAATTCATATGCACATAAGGTAAGGTAGAAAGATAAAGATAATAAATCAAAGGGTAACTAATCCATGTAAGAGAAAACAAAAAAAAAAGGAATATATATATATATATATATATATATATATTAGGCTCAAAAGGGGTGGCTATAAACATATACAAGGTTAGCTTAAAAGGCTCAAATGATACAAAAATAGCCTAAATCATCTACCAAGTTTAGTGTAGTCATTGATTTTGCCTTAAAAGATTCTAAAATAAATTCTAAAATTAGAACATAACTTTAAAGATCAATGTAATCCTATAACTCCATAAACCTTAACTAAACATGCATACATCTCCATGACCAAGGCTAAGTGTTCAAGAATATAGAAATTCACAACCAAATAGAAACTAATTCCAAAAATTATCTCATGCTTTCATTGCATTCATTCTTTTCTAATAAGCTATAATCAAAGTTAATCAAGATTACTATCGTTGGATTATGATAAAATAATCAAAGGAAGGAATATTATGTTTTTAAGCATGATATATTAGCCTAAGACTATTTACTCATATCCTTGGTAATGGTGCCAAAAACTTGATTGGACATTCTACAAGTGCACAAGCTGTACAAGTAATAATAGTGACCTTTCGGTCAAGATATTTTTCCCAAAAAGATTAGGTGAAGAGGTTCCTAGACTTAATATCTATTACCCCTATACCCTTCTAAAATTGATTCGATCAAAGAATAAACATGAAAATTAAGCTAATCTAAGAAAATAAAATCGAGCAAGACATCATACATGCAACTGAATTACCTTGCAAATTTGGAAAGCAAGATTTGAGCTACTATTTTGCATAAAAAAATGGAACATGATCAAATGAAAAGAAGCTAGAATTTCAAAGATCTATCAAAGAACATCATGAAAAATAAATTTGAAAAGCAAAAGTTGAAGAAAAATCACATAATGCAATGAAAGAACACAAAATCCCATCAAACAACTAACTTGTAATTGAACTTGAATTAATTGATCTAGATCTAGTTTATGCTAAAACAAGTGATCATAAACTAGAATTGAAAAGATCAATTAAGGAACTAGAATGAAACTAATTTGAAGAATAAAAAGTACAAAAAAATACAAAAATTAACTAGAAATAATTAAAACAAAAATTAAAATTCAATCAAAACTCACTGAGTTGATGAGAGAAAAAATTAGGTCTAGAAGCTTACAATAAAAATGAACTTGAAATGAGCTAATAAACTATCCATCAATCAAGTTTACTAAAAAATTCAACAAGAAAATTGCAACAAAATAGAGAAAAACCAACTCAATGGACTAGCAACTCAAGTGATACTCAAAACAAAGAAAAATAGAGCATTAACTAACAATTCATCCAAGTAGCCAGTAAATTCATGAATTAAATTACAATAAAATGAAAATAAGTAAGTAAACATGTAAATCTAAGAATGAAGGATTGAGAGAAGCAAACTAAATGGTTAGAAAGAGAGTGGATCATTGCAATGCTGTCACTCATGCATAGATCATTTCTACCTTCTGGATCTAGCTATGAGTTTAAGGAATTAACTATACTTGTACAGATTGAATTTGATCAAACAACTGAAGATAGGTTAGGAATATAAATATGAAATTAGATTTGAGTTCAACGTGAAATCAAAAGAATTTGAAAAGGAAATCATGAGAATTTACAAATTTCATTATGAAAATCTTAAAGTTCATTGAAAAAAGTGCAAGAAGTTTAAATTGCAACAAGAATCAACCAAGAAAACTAGAATTAAAAGCTATTTGGCTAGAAAGAAAATGTAAAAGTGAAGGAAAGGAAATGCATAAAATTAAAGGAATAAAAAGCTAAAATCCTAGCCTAAAGTTCTTTGAATGGCTAGCACATTCCTCTTATTTATAAACAAATAAAAGGTGCTTCAAGCCCCAAATATCTTTGAAAAATATCTAAGTTTGAGTGGCCTTTTAAAGCCTTTTTTTTTCTTCCTTCATGGGGTTCATTCTTGTTTGGCTCATTAAACTCCTTCTTGTTTTCAAGCTCTCTTCTCATAAATTTTTCCAATAAAATAAGTCCACATTATGGCTATAGGAGTCCTCTAAAATGCCAACTCATCAACTTTATTTAGCCATCTTCAAATCACCAAAGGATGACACCAAAACCTTTGCTACATGTCATTTGAACACTATGGTAAGCATACATCTTTCTTTCTCTTTTGGCACCACATGTACACATATTACGCTTTCATTTTACTATAAAATTTAAGCCACAAAGTAAACCAATTTAACATTATAAGAATTGGCAAAATTCTAGAATTTAATTATCTAAAAAAAATAAAGAAACCATAGAGGAAAGAGGCAAGAAAAACTTCTTTAATAGGCAATGAAGTGCAATTACACAAGTTATGGCCTAGGCTAGCTATTACCACTATAAATCCTTCAATTTAAGTCCAAATTGTCCAAAGTTCCTCATTTTCTCTAATTTTTCCTACACATGAGACAAATATTCATTTAGGGGTAATTTTACCACAATTCACAAGGAACAAGCCAAAACATAAGGAAAATCACACTATATATGAGCAAAAAAATACTAAAAATTTAGTGCAATAAAAAACCTACTCTCAAACAAATTTTGACCTTTTGTGTTCCCTATCTCTTTTCCTTATAAAAATGATAAAGTGATCCCATGCAAGTATGATTGTGACGTTGTAGTTTAAGGACAAAAAAGTGAAAAGATAAATCTAGATGCCACAAACATAACTTGTGTGGGTGGCGTGAAACAAAGTGAAAAGTGTTACTCTCCCATGATGTTCAAAAAGGTTCAAAAGAAAAGGTAAAAGTTGTAGAAAAACAAGTAGACAAGGATTATCTTGTGCTAGTTTCTGATGCAAAATATCAAAAGCCTATCTAGAAGAATGAGGTTTATAGATTTTTTAAATTAATTAAACATAGTGAATTAGTATAATTGAACAACTTACCAAAATGCTAGCTCAAATATCATTGTTATATTGTTGTTAAGTTTAGAAGCTCATCGTTAGGCTTTATTAAAAGTGTTAAATCGAGCATATGCATATCATAAAATATTTATTGAGGATATGAATCACCTTATTAGTAATTTTATATTTATTAATTATAAAACCTTCAATAATAATGAGATTTCTCTAAAAGGTCAATAAAGTACCAAGACTCTTCATATCACCACCAAATGCAAGAGTCATAGTATGGCATGGCTAAGGTTTTTATTAATAATGTCTTTTTAATTAATGTCATGCCTATGTCAAGGTTGATTAGACTCTCAGTTGGCATATCTTATATAAAAACCAACCATATGGTTGTATGAACCTTTGATAAAACTTGAAGAAAAATGTAGGGTGATATTATGATATCATTGTCCTTGTAACTTTGATATCAATTTCCAAGTGATAGATATTTCACCATAATACAATTGTTTGTTAAAAAGACCAAGGATTTACATGTTAGGTGATGTTCCCTCCTCATTACCTCAAAAGGTAAAGTTCATTATTAATGATATCTTGTGTATGTGTCTATTGAAGAGAATTTGCTTATAACCAAGCCTATAACAGTTTCATATGTGAAAGCCATGGATGAGCCAATGGAATGCTCTTACAAATCCTTTAAGTTTGTTAATGCTACTTTTGGTCCAAATTATATTCTCTGTGCTTATCTATAACTATTAGAGTGGTTATCAAGCAAACTATTGGAAAGGGTTGGCATCTTGGGGTTGGACTTGGAAAATAACTTTAAGGGAATAATAAGCCACTAGTAATAGTGGACAACAAAGAGAGATTTGACTTAGGTTATAAGCCAACTAGGTTGGATAAAAAGAAGATTATGGAGGCCAAGAAAGAGAAAATGATGGCTAATCTTAAAGGATATAAATTAGTGTCAGAGAAGTTGGTTATCCCTTACATTTATGATAATTTTCGATCAACAGGATCTATCACTACAACAAAATGAAGATTTAGTAACGGTCAAAATCATTGCTAAATAGATTTTTATTAGTGTTAAAATTGTTTTAAAATGATTTTTTGTCGCTGCAGAGTCATTGTTATTAACCCTATTGTTTAAAAATTAATGCAACAACTTACAATATCATTGAAAAAAATAGATCTTACAAAAACTTTAAGTTGTTGCCATATAAACCGTACATTCACAACAATAAAAGTCATTGTGCAAAATTTATTTTAGCAATAGTAGAATCTGGTTACAAAATATTTTATGTAACATTATTATTATAGCTATAAAAAATTTTTCATAATAATTTTTTTGCTATATTTTTTATAATAAAAAATATTTTACAAGGGCAAATAGCATCGTATAAACTTATTTAAGCAACCATATAATTTGGTTATAATTAGTGTAATGTAACAATATTATTTTGGTTACATAATGAGTTTCATAATGATTACACGTAATTGTTTTAACCTTTTTTAGTAACTATATAATTTTGTTACAAAAATCTTATATAACTAAATTATTTTCGTTACATAAAATATTTCATAATGATTAAATATTTTTTCTTAAACCCTTTTTCAACAACCATAAGAGTTGGTTATAAAAACTCTTAAGTAACAATATTATTATGGTTACATAATGTATTTTGTAACAATTAAATATTGTTTGTTAAACTCCTTTTCAGTAATTATAAAAGTTGGTTATAAAAACTCTTAAGTAATTATATTATTTTGATTACATAACATATGTCATAAAAATTAAATGTCATTTTAATTTCATTTTTAACAACTATAAAATCTGGTTACCAATACCTTTTTCATAACAATATTATTTTCGTTACCTTATAATATTTTGTAACATTTTATATATAGTTGGAACCTAATACAATAACAAATATTAGAATTAAAAGAATTAAACCAAATTAGATTTTGAAATATCCCAAAAGATGCAAAGTTGTTAATACATCCAATAGGAAAATAATTAGATTGGAACTCAATACAATAACAAACATTAAAATTAAAAGAATTGAAACTTTGAAAATATTTTCAATTTTTGCACCCGTAGTAGTCATATGAAGATTAAAATATTTTAACTTGAAAATAAAAATCTAAAACCCAATACATATTACCTTAGTACATAATGAGTTAACTTATCCAAAATTACAAAAGATTAAAATTACTTATGTACTTGAGAAAGCATGAAGAATGGATATAATTTCCCTTTGCCATCCAAGTATTTCTTATCACTAATTTATTGAGAAGTTAAAAGATCATGAATTTAATTGTAATCATTAATACAATATAATGTTTTAATAATATACAATTTTATACTGAATTTGAATCAAAAGCATATATTTCAAATTAAAGTTTCCCAACAAAACTTAAGGTTTTAATTTGGTCAAGGATATTAATAGAATTTTTTTTATAGGTGAGACTCTAAAAGGTCTTAGCAAGATATTATGGTTTTCTATCCTTTCCTTTTATTGTAGTTCTACTTTCCTTGTTTTCCTTTTTGGAAACTCTCTACATACATTTTAGTGACAACTAGCCCATTTTTTAAAAAACAATTATACATAAATCTTAAACTAATGCCCTCATCATAAAACCAATAATCAACAAAACCAAACGCTCAGTTGTCCAAGAATGACTAATAACAGATAATTTTATACTTTGACAAAGGTTTACATCTTACAAAACTACTTGTGGAATGAAAAGGGAATTCTTTTAAATCATAATATGCCACATTTCATGTGAATACTATCGTAATGCATAATTAATACTAGGATCAAGTCTTTTAGGCTTTTGTATGAAGGTAATAGACTCAAAGCACATGCTTGCAAATCTTTCAATTTTACTCTAGCAGCAATTGAAACCAAAAGCTTCTTATTTGAAAGTAATCGCCTCAGTTGCAAGACCACATTTTTAACTACAAACACCAAAGTAGAATTTTAGACTAAAAAAAAAAGTTTGAAAATGAATCTGAATATGTTCTATACCCATACTTTTTGTTTTTGTTTCTCTTATCTCTCTGTCCACAAATATTTAAGTTTAATATCGTAATTGAATTTATTAATGAAAACATTCAAGATCATAGTGCTCTAAGTGTAATAAAAAAAAGTTTGAGATAAAAACAAAATAGACATGACCATGTTTTGCTACTGTCATTAAACAACCATACCATTTTTTTAATAGTAAAAACAAAATAACAAATACAAAAAAGCCAAATTCACAATCCATTCTCTAAAGTTCTTAAAAATTTTCGATCCCACAATCCCCTAACATAGTTTTCAAACTTTTCTAAAGGAGAAAAACATGTATCAAAAAGTTTCCAACATTTTATTAAAAAAAATTGAGAAAAAGTACCTATTGCAAGAATGGTATTGATAGCTTTAGAACTTCTAAAACAAAAAGGGAAAAGTTGGCAAGCAATGAAAGAGAAAGCATTGTAGGGAAAAACATTAACTACTTGGGGTTTCATAAAAAATATGATCACATCACTATCCTCCAAAACCTGCTTGCAAATATTCATCACTTGGATAACAAAATAGAAAGAGAAATGACATTAAAACTTAAGAGTTCATAAAGCTTAAGGATAACCACTTGTATTCTTTTCTTTCTTTAATTAATTCTTTAACAACCAGTTTTTAATTCCTCTCAATTTCATATACAAACAAATATCAATAAAACTAATTTGTTGTTTTCGCTATTGTTTTTCACTTGGTAAAAAGCTAAAATGTAAACACAAATGGTAAAAATTAAAATCACAACGAAGAACAATAAACTAAAATTAAACATGAGTTCTAACATAATTACTTTGAATTAAAGTAATCTCACGTCTTTCTTTTCTAAAAATGTTCCCATTTAAATTTCACTAAACATCAAAACATTATTTGATTTTACATCCAAGCACCATTTTGGCCTTAGAGTAAGTCAAATCGTCAAAATCAACTTACTTCTTTGGTCTTCTCTTTTACTACGATTTACTTTTTCTTTTCAACAATTGCTCATAAAAGTAATTAGGCAAGAATAAATAGCAAAGTATTGGTTAAAAATAAACACATATTTAAACATATATGTCCCATATCCAAAAAACATTTAATTTCTTTATACTTGATAAGAAATAACTATTTATTTTAATCATTTAAAATAGTGAATAACATATCGTCAATGTAACAAGAAGGTGGGAGATAGTAATATAAGTTAAAGTTGTGAGGAAAAACGGAGATGCTGAGTGATTGGAATGCAATGCCATGATTGGGATTTGAGTAGATTGCTATAAAAATACGGTGGGGAGGTGCAATACTAGATTGCACCACTCCTCTAGCTATGCTCTATACCTTTTTCCTTGCTCTGATAAACCCTAGATTGCAGCTTTCACTTTGTATAGGCATTGTCTCTATGGCTACATGGTTTTCATTGCTTGGCCCTTTGGTGTTTTGGCCAAGAAAGGACTTCTTTTTTCCTGAGCATCCTCTTTCCAGTATATTTTGATTTGAGTTCAAGGATCAAAATTTTAAAATTCCTATTTTATCATCATTTGAAAAGAGTGACTAAATGCATCCCATTTTTTTCCTCTACACCTTTTTTTTCTTTCAAAATTTTTTATGTGAAATTATTTAAACACCCTTCTCATGAGTAATCAAATATCTATATTTGATTAATTTTATGACTTTTCAAAAGTACATTTTCGAGAATTATTATGATTTTTTGAAAATAGATTACCGAAAAATTATAATACTTTTTGAAAATGTATTTTCAAAAAATTATCTCGGAAATACATTTCCAAGAGTGTAAGGTGAAAGTTTCTAAAAAATGACAAAAAAAAGAATTTTGTTAAAAATTTTATAAATCAATGCAATGAAAAAAATTATTATTAGAAAAATTATAAATTTTAAAATTAATAAAAATATTTACATTTATTATTTTGATTTTAGAGAATAAATAAAATCTTATGAAGCTTTAATTAAATTTAAAATAAAATAATAAATATAATTTGTTTTATAAATTTAAAATTTATCACTTTTTAATAAATATTTTTGTATCAATTATTAAAATTTTGTAATAGCTTTAACTAAATTGAACTTCTTGGAGAAGTTACTCCATCTACTTATCATGATAGGTTTCTCCAATTAACATATTAGATTTTGACAAAATTGTGTAGTATTTAGTAGTGTTACTTATACAGTTTTAAGTAGTTTTCAGTTCTTATATGTTGATTAGACTTGATCATTCTTTCATCCCTTTTTGTAACATCAAAAGATGAAATGTTTAATTAGGATCTCATAAGATTTTATTCTTTCTTTAAACTCAAAAAGTAAAAGTAAACTTTCTATTAATTTTAAAATTTATAATTTGTCTAAAAATAACTTTTTTTATTATACTAATTGATATCCATCCCTCATAAAGAATATTATGGTATATTGATAGACATATATGAGTTACAATATATTAGGGGTGCTTATATAGTGGTTTTAAATGTGATTGGTGTGATGTTTTACATAAAGACACTAGATTTAGGATTGACACTTATGGTTTTATAAGTGTTAAAATGAATCGCACTCTCAACATATATGAGTCATTTGAGCTAGCATCCAAGGTAGAGCAAATCTACATGTTCAAGAACCAAAATAACCTAATTAGCTTGTTGTGATAAAGGCTCATCTATGTGATTTATATAACATTCTAGTTACCATTGATGACAAAAATGAGTTCGAAGATTAAGGAGAAATATACCAACAAGATGAGTGTTAAGAATATGATGAGAAAAACATATCATTGGATGATACGATTATAGTAAATGGGCTACAAAGGGATGATATAGATGGGTAAAAAATTCCTTCTGAGATAGCAAAAGAAACAAAAGCAATGATGAATGCAACTGTATCAAATGAGGAGTTCATTGCAAAGAAGGACAATGATGAGCTCATTGTGGACTTGGATGTAGATGGTTTTGATGATGATATAAATATTGAATCATATATGTCTGATGATTAAATTATTTTAATGTGATTTCATTAATATAAACAAATTTTTGTAAGTTCAAGTGATATAAACAAAATTTTTTCTTTTCATCCTTAGTTTGAACCAGATTATTTATGGACATAGGAACAATATAGATTGGATTAGCTTTAATGAATTCCAAAATTTATTCTTAGCATGAACGTCACCATTATTTTCATTTGAAGAATTGATATTTTTGTTATTCTACTCAGTATTAGTTAACATAGAAAAGCTTTTGTATGATCTAAGATGTGAGAAACTAGGGTCTACCACCATAAGAGTCTATTGATCATACAAGAATCTTAGATCATACAAAAGGTATTAAAAAATTAATTTAAGCAATGTCAAAAAAGCATGTCACATAGTTCCCATGGTTTTTAGCCTTGTATGAAAAAACTTGATAGGCGATCTATAAGCACACAGAATCGTACAAGTAATGTAATAACAAGTAAAGTATCGTACCCATAAAGATTGTATATATGAGAGAATCAAGTATCAAAATTGTATCTCTCTTTCTTATACTTGGATAAATCAATTTAAAGATAATAGAACTAAGCAAATAAAACCTAAAACATTCAAACTATCATAAACAAACTAAACTAACTTTAAATAAATCAACATAGGCAAAACAAAAACTAAAATATGCAATATATAGCAAAATTGAAATCCTAATACTTTTATACCCTTGAAATAAACTTAAATTAACCTTTAAACATGTAATAGAAACAAAATAAACCAAAACAGAATTAAACTAAATCAATATATAAAACCCTAAAAATTAAAACCCTAATCACATGCAATTTCTTAAAACCCTAAAAACAAAAACCCTAAACCAATTTTTATTAAACCCTAGTTGTCAATTAAATAAAACCCTAAATATGCAAAACCCTAAAACAAATTAACGAACCTTAAAAATCAACTGAAAACACAACAACAAAAACTTATTAAATTAATAAATACTTAAACCAAAAGAAACATGCAAGCACTTCAACATATAAATCAAGAAGTAAACCTAAATGCAAACTAAACAAATTAAACATAAATTTAAATTAAATCCAATCTTTAACTATACAATCGAATCTTTAAACTACAATTAAACATGTAGTTAAGTGAATTGAGCCAAAACAAAACCTTAACTGAATAGATCTACCCAAAAATTAAGCTAAAACACAACTTACATAAGCAAGAAAATAATCTACCCAAAAATTAAGCAAGAACACAACTTATATACACAAGAAAACAAAACCAAACATAAAGATTGAGTCTTTAAACTAAAGTGCATAAATAGAATTGAAAAAGAACTTAAAACCAAAAATTGGTTGCTTAAAAACTTCAAATGAATGTATTAGAACCAATATTGAAAACAAAAAAATTAAAAGAACAATAAACCTTTAAAGTAGAAACTTGAAAACTAAAGAAAGATTAAGAAAACTAATAAACAAGAAAACTTAAGTTGCTAAGGTTGGTTTATCACTCCAACCATTTACACCACTTTTCTAAGAAGAATATTTTGTATTTGTAGGCAAAAGAACCCTAAAGATCCCTAGCTAGGTTTGACTGAAGTGGGACTTCAAAAAGACTTTATAGTTACGGTTGGACTTGGTTTCTTCACTCTAAAAATGGTTCTTCAATTAAGATTCTTAAAAGAAAGCTTCTAGATTTTTACTATACCATACTTATAATGTAGCAACTCTTCCATATCATATATTAACTTACCAAAAATAGAATCTTACAAAATCAAGAAAGTATATTTTCAGCCTTAGTAAATTTAGCTTCCACAAAGTTGCTTCGAATCCTTCCATCTTGATCTTGATCTTCTTTTTCATGCCATGACTTGATTTCTTGAATAAAAATTAGAAATTAACCTCGTCCAAAAAGATTCCTAAATGCTCATACAAGTTGTACTTATAACCCATGCAAAATACTATTTCAAGTAGAATTAGGAATACTTCACCACTAAGAAAAAAAATAAAATTGCCACCTCATCATGCCACATCATCTTCTTTAACTAACAAGAAATCTCTTTAAATGCCATATCATCCTATAGTAATCCCACTTATGTGTGCCTACACAAGCTATGATGGACTTGCAATCATACGAAAGTACAATTCTACTCGCATTCATTGTTGAAATTCCACTTTGAGTTCTTACATGAATTGTCATTTTCTTTCTTCAAGATTCATCATTTTCAAAACCATAACACTTGTTAAAGCCAATCTTGACCATTTTTTTCATTCTTGCATTTTAAGATTTTAAAGAAAATTAAGAACTTCTAAGAACATCTCAATTACCTATAATATGATCAAGAATCATTTAAGAATCATCAAGAATCTTATAGAATTACCAGAAATCATTATTTTCTTCAAGAAAACTTGTAAAATAGAAAATTCAACCATTTAGGAGTAAAAAGAACATTATTTTACTAAGAACTAAGCAAAAATCAACCATAAAAATACTAGAAATAACTCTATAAAATAAAGTTATCAAAACCTCAAACTTGAACTGTTGCTTGTCTTCAAGCAACAACTAAAAGAAATAAAAAATAGCATGCTAGAGATCATCACACACTCTCTCAATACTAGATTCTTATGAATCCTCAAAAATTGCAAGTATATCTAGAAACATAATCAAGAACATAGATCCCACACAAAAATCATCCAAGAATAAGTTTACAATTCAATCATAAATTTTCATGTGTATGTGTGAATAATCCATCTCAAATCAATGCAAGATATTTAGCTAAAGCAAAGCAAACATGATATTAACAAATCTACTCAAAACATGAACAAATTTCATAAATTCAGCTTTCACATTCTTTTTCCACTAATGTAGCCACAACTTAACAAAAAATTAATAGGTCTTTATTAAGCTTGTAATGTCAGGCTAGGGTTAAAGCAGAATAAAGGAATGTTTAGGCTCATAAAACCCCAAAACATGCATTACTTAGGATTTAATTTTTATAATAAAAGAGCTTTCAAAAAAGTTGTAACACCCTTAAATTTGAATTTGTTTTTCTTTTTTCTTTTAAACAGCAACTTTCACTTTGATTTTTACTTATAACTTTGCTTTGTTGTCTTTCATTTTCTCTTTTTTTTTTCTTAATTAGCAACTCCATTGATTTTCAAGAATATTTTTGCTAATTTCACCTTTTTTTTTCTTTTCTTTTTTTTTTTTCCAATTCTATTTTTCTTTCTTTATTTGAAAAGCTATTTTTCGCTTTTACTTTTTTCTTTGTTTTTGCTTTAAAACAAAATTTGAACAAACTTTTTCTTTTCAAACCCAAACTCTTCCACTTCTTCCTAATAAACATAGCTCTCATAATTCTTTTGATTGATCCATATGTATATAGAGTAAGATAGAAAGATAAAGATAATAAAACAAAGGGTGGCTATTTATGTAGGTGAAAACAAAGAAAGGGATATATATATATATATATTGCTTAAAAGGGGTGGCTAGGGATAAATATAAGAATGGTTAGCTTGAAAGGCTCAAACGATCCAAAGATGGCCTAAATTATTTTTTTAGTTTAGTGAGGCATATTATTTCACCTCAAGCGATGCTTAAGCAAATTCTAAAATAAGCACATAACTTTAAGTATCAATGGAACTCCACATCTACCTAACTTCAATTAAACATATATGCATATCAATGATCAAGATTAAGCACTAAAACATGTGGAAATATTGAAATTAAAAAGAAGCAAATTCCAAAATTCATCTCATGCCTTCACTACATTCAATCTTTTCTAAAAAGCTATATTTAAAGTTAATCAAGGTTACTATCATTGGATTATGAGAAAATACTAAAAGAAAGTGATATAATGATTCTAACATGAAAATTAAGCTCAAAACAAAAAATTTAAAGAATTTTGAAAAAAATTACACTAATTTTCTCTCCCTTCCAAACTTGAATGACACATTATCCTCTATATGTGCAAATAGAGCATAAAATGCATGAAAGGGAAAAAAGATACTCCTCTAAAGTCCAAAAGACAAAACTAACTTTATGGAAATTCTTCATTAGTCCAAATAGTTTAGCTTCTCACTCCAAATTCCTATAAAAATAAAACAAAGAAAAACTAAAATATAATTTATCCTAAAAAAATCAAAATAAACAAACTAAAAATAGCAATACTAAAAATTAAAACTTGGGTTACCTCCAAAGCAATGCCAGTTATAGTCAAACTTGACTAATACCTATCAAAAGTTACTAGGACTAAGTGATTACCCTACACTTGATACTAATATCCACCCACTTTATTTTCTTTCTACTTACTACATTTTCAATAATGAACTCTAAATGGTGCTGCTTAGTGATTATGGTAAAAAAGCATATATGACCTACTCCGAGTAATGTTTTCATTATATCACTAGCTAAACTAAGATAATAGTGTATTGGCTTCAGTACCAGTGAAAGAAATAACACTAAAGAAAGTATAGGATTATGCTTTAAGGTGAAATATTCCTCCACAGATGGTTTAGTATAAGTGAATGATAAGGATGAAATGATTGAGGGTTCTAGTTGAGGATTAGAGATTTGGGAAATTTCTAGACAAGGAATTTTGTGACACTGGTTATATCATTTTCATCATTGTCTTCTAAATTTGAATTTTCATTTAAAAATTCATCAATCTTATCATCATCCACATCCTCTTCATTATAAGTTTTTGGCATTTCTTTCAAAAATGCCTCTATTTCATCCTCTTCACTAAGCTCAACAAGAGATGATTCTAAAGGTGTAAGAAAATCATTAAATACACAACCATCATCAATAGGCTTCTCCACCTCAATCATTTCTAAATCATTCATAATATGATCAAAGAATCATCCGATGACCCATAATATGATTAAGAATCATCAAAAAACTTAAAAAATCTTTAAAAATTACCAAAAATCATTTTTTCTTCAGAAAAACCTACAAAACAGAAAATTCAACCATTTAAGAGTAAAAAAAACATTATTTTGCTAAGAACTAAGAAAATATTAATTATAAAAATACTAGAAATAACTCTATAAAATAGAGTTATCATTGGCACCTAAAACTAAAGACAAGGAACACTTTTGGCCATTAGATGCAATATGGTGTGATCAAGTGGAGTTGGTGCCTCTTTCTTGGATTTAAATGGAAAGGTAATTACTTACAGCTAATGGAATTTTGAAGGCTTCTAATTGGTCATGATTTTGTCTTTTGAAAGCTCAGTGGATCAAAAGAAAAAGCTTGAAGAGAATTGAAGTCTATAAAGCAAACTAGGAAGCTTATAAAGCAAGATTGGATGACATGAAAATATCTAACACATATAGCATCCTACCTACCTATTTCTTGTAATTTGATTGGTTAGTGATTGCTAATTTTTGTAATGCTAGCAAGTGCATAAATCATAATCAAGTAATAATAGTGTGTAAAGTAGAGTATTATCCCACAATACTTATAAAAATTAATTATTGTTTCGATTCAAGTGCCAAAGTTGATAGACTAAACTCTTATATCTAAACTATTGAAAACTTTGATTGATTTACAAAAAAAAGTACAAAAATATTGAAAAAAAGGCCTAGATCTACTTAACCAACTATCACTTGGCAAGCAAATAGATTGTGGCAAAATTGACTAGATCTAAAAACAAAGGTTGCAACTGGAATGAAAGAAAAAATTATGATTATCGAATAGAATGAAAGCAAAAGAGAAATAATGATTGAATAATCTTGCATAAGCCAAACTTATATTGAATCTAAAAGCAATGGCCTAATACTATAAGCAATAAAAAAACTTGAAATCAAAAAGAAAACTTTGAAAAAATTGAACACCAAAAATAAGAAAGCTTGAAAAAACTAAAGAATGCTTTTATTGAGAATCAAGATTTAAGAAAACAAAAATTTTTGTAATAGCTAATCTATCACCTTAGCCTAATACAAAAAAACTTAAAAAATAACTAAAAACACTAAAAATATATAGAAAAACCAAAAATATAAGCGAAAAATGATATATGAGGTATGTTAGAACCAAGAACCAACCTCTTTATTTATAGTGAAAGGTTTAACTATGGGGTAAATACAAGACCTTACAAGTTCAATCCTATCAAAACACTAAAGATAGAAATTATCTTCATCTCCAAAAAGTCATGGTCGAATGGGATTCTTCAAGTTGAATGACCTTACTTGATTATGCTAAGTGGGATTTCTTCTTAGATTTTGGATCATAGAATGCTCAACTTGATCTTGAATTCTTGATAGATTCGGCTAAAGTTTATAATCCATGACTAGGTATTTGTCTCTCATCCAATCCTTTCATAATTATCTTACGCAATCCTTCTTGAATGATAACTTTTTGAATGATTGATCAAAAGGGTTATTCTTGCACCAAATCTTTCTTGGCTGAATATCTTTAGAGTCTTAGCTTAAATAAAACTCATTAATTATCACACTTGTGCATGATATCCTTTTAAAAATAGGTTAGCCGAATCTATGTATGTTTCTTCATGACATCATAACTCCTACTACAAGTTAAATTTAGTAGTTTTACTCCATGTTTAATTCAATTCCATCCTTACATGCTTGCTCAAAAATTACAAGGATAATGCTTGTCTTAATCTTACATGGTTTCTTACATGAAAATGTTAGAAATCCTACTCTAAGTTGAAAAACCTAAAAAACAAGAAAATAAACATTAAATACACCAAATTCAATCAATTTTTCATAATTTTCAACCAAATTGAACTTGTAAAACGCTATATTTTTAAGTGCTCTCAGTTGTTCAATCAATTTTTCATAATTTTCAACCAAATTGAACTTGTAAAACACTATATTTTTAAGTGCTCTCAGCTGTTTAATCAATTTTTCATAATTTTCAACCAAATTGAACTTGTAAAACGCTATATTTTTAAGTGCTCTCAGTTGGAACATTATCCTTGGCCTATAAAAAGGGGTAAAGGCCAGCTAAAGAGAAGATTAGAGAAGAAAGTTAGATAGGAGTAGATTTTAGGATTTACATTTCTTGCATTTACTTTTCTTATTAATTTTCTCTCAAGTAGTTTCCTCATCATTCTTTTACAAAATTGTTTGAGAAAAAATTCCATTAATTTTCCAGCAAAGTTTAAATTTTCCACATTTACTTTTCATTAACTTTAAGATTCAAGCAAATGCAATAGACATTTCTTTAAGTTTTTTTACACATTTACATGTCTTTTCATTTACTCTTTCAAAGGTATTTGGATATTTTTAGCACAAACTACTTGTTGTTTTCACATCAGATCTCATTCTATTTTTGCTTGTTTTGCTTCAATTTTTTATTTTTGCAAACTCTCAATTCATAGGACTTTAGATTTGAAAATTTTCATTGTCTAATTCCATCTACATTTATTTCTAATAAACATTAAATTTGTAGCTAAAAATTTAGCAACAAGTGGTGACAATACTTGTGGTGACTTTTCTTCATGCTACGTGGCTGGTTGATTCTTGATCTCTTCTAAACCTATTATTTTAATTTGATTCCTTTCTTTGAATTTGGTGTTTTTTAAGGCTGTTTGGCTAACTTTCTCTTGAATGCTTATTTTTACATTTTTTATACTTGATTTTTGTGGAAGTTGATTGAGCTTGTTAATGTATTGTTTTGATTGATTTGTTTATTTAATCTTGTAGTTAACTTGTAGCCTAAGTTACCTTAGTTCATTTTAAGTTCATTTCTACTCTAGCATTGTAAATCTAGGTTTTAATTTCAAAATTGTTGAATTTCCAAATTTGAAATTAATTTTGGTTTTGTAAGATTTCAATTTTCATTTGTGTTTTCTCTTGAATAATTTCAATTCCATTGCTTTTTAATTCTTGTTTCATTGAAGTTATTGTATCAAGATTCTATTTTAGAAAGATTTTGATTAGAATTGAAATGCATTTTCATTTGAAGTCCAATATTTAGTTTCGATTTAGGTAGTTAAGTTCAGTTTACATTCAATTTTCATATTCAAGAATTTTACTTGCTATTTTGTTTTAATTCTAGCTTTCTAATCCATGTTCATTAGTTTAAAATCACTTTTCGTTAATGATTGATTTACATTAATGTAAATTAGCTACTATTTGGATTAGAATTACATATTATGTTTTTTTTTCATTTACTTAGTATGTTTTCGGTTATTGTAACTTACTTTCTTATTTTTACTTTCTTGTTGAGCCTAAATTAGTGATGCTTCTTGTATTCATAGGACTTAACTTTAGATAAAGTATGCCAATAATAGGTATTTAGCCTAGACTTCTTAGCTAATCCTCATGGGAATGATATCTTGACTTAGGTCACTATTATTACCTGAATGATTTACATGCTTGCAAAAATATCATAATTAGTGAACTTGATAATGAAGATGATTTAAATGACTATACTTTGCCCCTTAATTTATTGATATTAATAGAATAAGAGAGTAAGTCAATTAAGCCTCATTAAAAAGACACAAAAATGATAAATCTAAAAGATTTAGAAAACAAGAAAGAAGTTAAAGTTGCCACTTTAGTTCTTTCAGCTAATAGGCAAAGGTAAAAGGATTTGCTTAGTTAATATATGCATGTGCTTACATTTTATATCAAGATATGTCAAGGCTAAGCATAAAAATTATAGGGCATAGATTGCCATTAAAGCCAAAATGTAAAACTAAACGACAAAAGTTGAGATGCATGAAGCCATAAATGTTGTTGAAAATCAAAGAAAAGGTAAAAAAGCTATTTGATGTAGGTTTCTTTGGAGTAGACAAATATCCTAAATGGGTAGCTAATATAGTTCAAGTTTCAAAGAAAGATGGAAAGGTCTAGATGTGTGTGGATTATCAAAATCTGAATAAGGCTAATTCAAAAAATAATTTTTCGTTACCACATATTGATACTCTTCTAGACAATAATGCAAGTTGTTCCATGTTCACATTCATGTATGGCTTTTTTGGTTACAATCAAATTAAGATGACTAATGATGATATACAAAAAACCATATTTGTAATAATGCAAGGCATGTTTTGTTACAAGTCATGCCTTTTGGGTTGAAAAATATTGGAGCTACCAATCAAAGTGTAATGGTAACTTCTTTCACAATATGATGCATAAAAAGATAGAAGGATATGTGGATGACTTGAGTGTAAAATCTTGTGAAGGAGAAAACTATGTTGTCAATCTCAAGAAATTATTTGAGAGATTAAGAAAGTTTCAACTCAACTTGAATCCAATTAAGACCACTTTCGATGCCAAATCTAAAAAGCTATTAGGCTTTTGGTTAGTGAAAAAGGAGTCAAGATGGATCTCGACAAGATATGTGCCATCTAGTATATGTCTTCCCCTTGTACACAAAAAATGAGTATTTTTTAAAAGATTGAATTATATTTCTCATTTTATTTACCAACTCACTCTAAATATGGCATTATCTTCAAGCTTTTTTGTAAGAATAATACTAGTGAGTGGAATGATGAATGTTAAGAAGCTTTTGATAAAGTAAAAAAATACTTGTCATATCCATCCATGTTGGTGGCACCTGATTCGATAAGGCCATTGAATTTGTATTTGACAATATGCAGGAATTCAATAAGATGTATGATGGGGTAACAATATGAAACCAATAAGAAATAATAAGCCATTTACTACTTAAGCAAAAAGTTTACTGATGTGTTGACACTAGAAAAGATGTGTTGTGCATTAGCTTAGGCAATTCATAGATGTTATACCATACTACCTAGTTGATAGCAAAGTTGGATCCTCTTAAGTACATCTTTAAAAAACCTTTGTTATCTAAAAGGTTTCCAAGATGGCAAATGATACTTTCTAAGTATAATATTATGTGTGTAAGTTAAAAGGTAATTAAACAAAATGCAATGGTTGAGTTATTGACAAAATGTGCTACTGATGATTATGAGCCAATGAAGCTTGATTTTCCTAATAAGGATTTGATGAACATTTCTCAAATTAATAAAGAAGAACCTATTAAGAAATCATGGAAAATATGTGCTTTAATGGAGCTTCAAATGCTTTAGGGTATGAAATTTAGGTGATTATGATATCTTGATATAGGAATTATTATCCAATCATAACAAGATTGAATTTCAGTTGCACGAATAATGTTGCTAAATATGAAGCTTGTGTTATGGGCTTATAGGCAACAATTGAAAGAAAAATTAAATGGTTTGAATTCTATAAAGATTCTGACTTGGTTATTTCTCAGCTGCAAAGAGAATGTGAAACTAGAATTCAAAGTTAGTCCAATATCATAAGTATATATGTGATTTGATTAGGTAGTTTGAAGAAATTTATTTAAACATTTTCTTTAAAAAAGAAAACCAAATTGTTGATGCCTTAGCTACTTTAATTGCTATGATCAAGTGTGATACAAAAACTAAAATTCAACCCATTAGGTTAGACATGAAAGATTCTTAGCACATTGTTCTAATGTGGAATAAGAAGTTTATGGGATACCATGGTGTTATGACATCCTCTAATATATCAAAAGTCAAAGTTACTAGGAGTATATAACTAAAAACGATAAGAGGATCCTTAAAACAATAGTTATATGATTCTTTCTTGATAAAAAAGTTCTTTATAAAAAAAGTTAAGACCAAGTGCTTTTAAAATGTATGAATGTAGCTAAAGTAGAGAAAATCCTTAAAAATATGTCAATGATCACATGATGGCTAGACAGATTATAAGAGCAAGCTATTACTGGTTGACCATGGAAAGTGACTGTGTTGCCTATGTTAAAAATGTCATAAATGTCAAATTTATGTTGATAAAATTCATGCACCTCTGAATGCTTTGCATGTTTTGGTACCTCTATAGTTGTTTTTAATGTGGGGCATGGATATCATTGGGCCTATACCTTGAAAGCTTCAAATGGGCATAGGTTCATTTTTATGGTGATTGATTTTTCATGAAATGAATGGAGGTTGCATCCTATACTAGTGTGACTTGAATTGTGGTTTGAAAGTTGAAGTGGAAATTCATTCTTTGAGAATTTTAAGAGAAGTTGAATTAGAAAAGGCAAAACAGGTTTGGAATCGCTTTGAACAACTAAATTTTATTGAAGAGAATAGGTTTACAACATTTTTTCATGGTAAGCTATACCAAAAAATGATAATGAGAGCACATGGTAAGAAAGTATGTCCTTGTCATTCAAAAAAGAGAATTGGTTTTGAAGAGGATTCTCCTAAGTCAGCATGATAATAGAGAAAATAGACATCAATTAGAAAGGTCCATATATTATGAAGAAAAATTTTTTTGGGAGAAGCATTAATTTTAGCACAAATGGATGGTGATGATTTGCTAAGCTAATAAATTTCAATGTTGTGGAGGTGTATTTTTAACGAAGAAAAAAGAAAGAAAAAAGAAAGAAAAAGAAAAGAAAAGGAGCAAAAAAATGAGAACTCAAATTGAAAACCCAAAATGGGTAATTTAAATCAAGGAATGATGTTTAAGTTTAAAACCTAAAAAGGTGGATTAGATAAAATGGAAAGTGTAGCATCATTTAAGAATCTTGAAATCCAGTAGTAAGTTTGGTTTGATGAGCTTCAAAGAAAAAAAATTAGTTGGATGGGTTTTAAAAGGAGAATCCTAGATGAATTTGTTCATGATTATTGCCTTATTTGGGGAACTGTGTCCTTATTGAAACATTTACGTTTGTAATTTGTTTGCCTCCTTATTATTTATTAAAAGTTTTGTTCTCCTTTCTTTTAATAAAAATTATTTCCTTTCTTTATTTTGTTTCCCTTGCCTTTCATTTGTTATTCTACAATGAATAGAAAAAAATGAGTTATTGCATTGCACTTGTTGTAAAATTGAATTGATGATGAATAAATGAATAATAACATGAAAGATCCATGCATTACTTTTGAAAGATGAAAGAGGTAGAGGTAGAAGGAAAATGAAATAAGAACAAAGAAAGCTTGGTAGGACATTGATGCTTGAGACCTTTGGCATTTGAAAAAATAAGAATACAAATGTAAAGATTGAGTGATGAGATTAAATGATAAAGTTTACTAAAGGTTATTGGGTAATTATGATTGCTTAGAAAATGAAAATGAACAAATGGAAATTGAAGAAGGAAAAATGATGAAAAGTTTTGAGAGCTTTTTTGCTCTTATTAAAAGTGCATAACATTGATTTTCTTTACCTTTTGCATTACATGCATGCATGGCATTGTATTCATAATATTATGATCATGATAGTCATTTGTGCAAACAAGAAATGTTGACTTTGGATGTTGAAATTAAGATTAGCAAAAGGCTAAAAGTTTTGTATGAAAAGAAAATTTGAACTTGTCAAATCTACGATTGAGATGATTTTTCAAATAGGAGATTTTGATCCTTGATTGAGGAGAATTCTGCAAGGATAGATATTCATTCCTTGATTAGAGAAAACATTTCAAAGAATAGATTTTGATCCTTAATTGAGGAAAATTTTATAAAGATGGATTTCAATCCTCAATTAAGGAGAAGTTTTGAAGATAAGATTCCAACCTTTAAATAAAGGAAACATTTTAAGCAAAGGTGATTAACCTTGGTTAATGGAGCGTGTTTAACTTTTCAAAAGTTATTGAACCTTTATTTAGAGAAACCCTTTCAAAATTTCAAGAGTTGTTGAGGCTTTGCTTAGATGAGCCTTTTTAAAATTTCAAGAGTTGTTGAGTTTCTGTTTAGAGAGCGCTTTTAAATTTTCAAGAATTATTTAGCCTCTATTTAGAAGAGCCTTTAAAAAGATGCAAATAAAAAAAATTTCAATTTCTTTAGGTAGACTTAGACCCAGACGTAATGGTGGACTGTGTCTTTACATAATTCTTATATTACAGAAAATATACAAAGAAAGGTAACTTTAAGCATCCCATTTAGTCTAGGGTTTTATTTAATTTGTTTTTGAGTCTCAAAAACTTTATTTTTGGCTCATAAAAAATTTTGATTTTAAGCAGGTTTTAAGTTAACCTAATTGGGTCTAATTTGCTATTTGACTTTAGGCTATTTAATTTTGGGCTTAATTGTGTTGCGGGTTTATTTTGGGTTTAAATTCATATTAGAAGCCCACCTTTTTTAGTATTTTTATTTTAATTTTTATTTGTTGCTATTTGCTTTTTAAATATTTTGTTTATTCATAAAAAAAGAGAAAAGAGTTAAAAAATTGCAAAAGCGAAAGTCGAATTGAAAAAGAGTTAAAACTCTCAATTGATTTATAACATTTTCCCAAGTAGGATTTGATGATTATTCAAATATTAAACATTGTATCAGCTTTTGCATTTGAGGAAATTCAAAAGTTCTGTTTGATTTGGATGTTGAGATTAAATCCAAGTTAAAGAAACTGACAATAATCCTCTTCAAATTTGAACTTCTATATAAGCTAAGATTAATGCTTTATTTAAGCATATGCAATTAATCCCTTATTTAAGCATTTGTAACCAAGCCACAAAAAGAGGAACATAAACAAAAAGATAACGTGACAATAGTGAGGGGCTTATAACCAGTGAAGTTTTTAAAAAGTTTAGGGTTTTAGATTTAGGATTCCATTTAGATTTAGTTTGAGGGATTTAAGGGATTTGGATTAAAAAAAAAAAATGAAAAAGGAAATCGAAATATGAATTTGGGACTTTTTTTTTTGGGTTTTTTTCCTTTGGAAATTTCTAGGAAATGGTTAATTTTTTCAACAAGCTTCAAGTTTTCGAGGTGACCTTCAATTTTTGGACAACCATTAGAAGTATTTGGCATTGAAAACTAGGTTTCTTGAAAAAGGTAAAGAGGATTCAAGGCTAGAGAGAGAAAGCTACAGTAGAAAAGTGAGTCAAAATTAAAAAATGGCTTTTATACAAGGATTGAAATGGTGCTATTTTGTGAGGCTTGACCCGCACCTAAATCTCCTAGATTCACATGCCACTTAACACTTTACTCAACCCCTACGTCTAAGTTTCGCTTTTCTTTTTCCAATATTTTAGCTTTATATTTATTTTATTTATTTACTAATTTTTTTATTTATAGGTTTTTTCCTCTTTTATTTTTTCTTATGTATTATTTAAATTTATGAATTAAGGTAAGTTTAGTTATTTTAATTATTTAGATAATTTTATCTCTGTAAATAAATTTTCAATTTTCATTAAAAAAAGGTTTGAAAATAAATAGTAATTATCTTGAGGATGAAAATCTAAAAATGAATAAATGAGTGATTTTTAAAATTTCTAAATGAGAAAATTTTTTTTCCAAAATTTTGCCAAAATGGTAGAAAACTTAGATTAAAATTTTCAATATTAATAATTGAAAGTTATTTTCAAATTAAAACAATAATAGAAATAAGGATAGGAAATTAATAGTAATAAAATTAAAAAATCAAACTTATATAAAATACTTAATAAATCCGTTAATGGAATTTCTTCAAAAGAACAAACAAGTTTCTCAAATATTTTGAAAGTGAGGAAATCTTTTAGGAATTTTGCTAGAATGGTGTGAAAGACTTAAAATTCTTTCCCAATATTTAAATTATAGTAAAAATTGAAAATATTATGAATAAAATACCATTTAGTTAAGATAATTTTAGGATAATTTAAAATTAATCAGTACTATCCTTAAGATAGGCATTGTTGGGGTGCTAAAACCTTTTTCACATGTAAACAAATTGCCAAACCTAGTTATGATAATTAGACCATAATCTCTCTTTTTAGGAATCCTTAGTCAAGCTTAAAATTTCCTTAAAAATGATAAATTTACTTAGGTGACCAATCACACCTAGATAAAAAAGATTGGTGATAGCTCTATATTTGTGTCTAATGATCAAGTTCACAGGTTTGTACAATATGACACGACATATAAATGAGCATTATCTGTTGCTAACACCCTTTTTCTTATAGTGTTAATTTTTTCATTATTCTTCTTACTCTAGGATTTGTTTTAAACTTTAATGGTTCTAGTTTCAATTTGTATTTAATGCAAATTATTATGGATCTAGATTTCTATCAAATGGTTTTAAGATATTAGATATTGTTCCGTACAATAATCTAAGCTTTTCCCTTATAATCGATTGTGATATAAATATTGATGTGAATATTTGACATGCTAGACTTGGCCATATTGGTCAACAAAGAATGGATAGATTAGCAAATTAGGGATTATTAGGTGCTATTGATAAGGTTAATATATCATTATGTGAAAATTATCTAGCAGGGAAAATGTAAAATACCCATAGGAACTAGAGCTAAAATTCCATTATAGTTAATACATTCTAACACTTGTGGAATAATTAATGCAGAGGCACAAAAATGAGTTCAATATTTCTCATTTTCATTGATGATTTCTCATTTTGATTTACGCTATATAAGAATGTGAGTATTTCTTTGATCAATTCAAACAAATATATGATGAAAAAGGTATTGACAAGCAATTGACTATTCTAAAGACTCCACAACAAAATAATGTTATCAAAAAAAGGAATATATTTTGGAAATGGTGATGTCATTATGGTCCCACCATATGAAATAGAGATTTAGTGGCTATTTTTTAGCAGCTTTTTTAAATAAACGCTATAAAGTTCTATGTTTTTATAAGGTTAGTGGCATTTTTTTATAAAACGCCACTAAATTCTTATATAACAACATTTGGATTTAAAAATGCCACTAAAGTATATTTTATGGCATTTATTGACCTAAACACTGCTATATACTTTAACTTTTAATTGAAGTAGATTATTCAAAGTATGTTTTGGCTAGAAATGCCTTAAATAACCCTATCTAATTTTTTGTAAAGGATTATTCAAGGCATTTTCTAGCCCAAAATGCCTTGGATAATCCCCAAAATAATTAGAGGGGATTACTTAAGGCATTTTTAGCCATGAAAGCCTTGAATAATTCCATTCAATTTTTTGTAAGGGATTATTCAAGGCATTTTTGGCCAAAAAATTCCTTGAATAATCCCCCAAAAAAATGGGAGGAGACTATTGACGGTATTTTTTGGTAGAAAATATCTTGAATAATCTATAAAAGAATGCAAGAGGGTTATTAAAGGTATTTTTGGCTAAAAACACCTTGAATAACCTCATTTAATTTTTTGTAAGGGACTATTTAAGGTATTTTCTAGCAAAAAATGCCTTCAATAATCCCAAAAAAATTGGGGGGGGATTATTTTTGCTAGAAATACCTTGAATAATTCCAAAAAGAAATGGAGGGGATTATTAAAGGCATTTTTGGCGAGAAATGCCTTGAATAATCCTATTCAATTTTTTGTAAGAGATTATTTAAGGTGTTTTTAGCCAGAAATGCCTTGAATAACCCCATTCAATTTTTTGTAAGAGATTATTCAAGGTGTTTTCTGACAAAAACTGCCTTGAATAATCTAAAAAAAAATAAAAAGGGATTATTGAAAGTGTTTTTGGCTAGAAACACCTTGAATAATCCCAAAAAAATTTGGAGGGGATTATTAAAGGCATTTTTTTATCAAAAATGGCTTCAATAATCACACTTTCCCGTTGCTAAATTTCTTTCAAATTTCAAACCTATGAAACTCCCTTGCTACTTTTCTTTCTCCTACTCATTTCTTCCATTTTTGGCTCATTTTAAGTTACTTTTCTAATTTTCTACCTAAATTTTAGTCATTTTATGGTCAATTTTCATCTTTTTTCCTTTCGTTTTTGCAAATTTCAAGTTAGCTTTCTTGCATTTTGGGTCAAATCCCTAAACTTTTTGTCTGATTTGTTGGGTCAAATCTCTAAACTTTCTATTTGATTTATTGTGTTTCTACAACTATTCATGCTCCATTGGTAAGTTCCATTTCAACATTGGCAATTTTTAGTGTTTGGCCATTCTTTTACTGTTTTTACCAATTTATTTTGTTATTGCAGTTGTAAGTTCGGTTTTGTTTGATTGATGAGAAAAATTCAAGATGGAATAAAAAGTGAAAAAAATAAGGTTTTTCTCTGAAAAACTTGAAATTGAACATTGAATTTAGTTACAAACACGAATAAAATTTTAGTTTGAGTTTCTTTTTCAACAGAATATTTTTAAAATTACTAAAAAATTATTACTTGTTAACATGAATTTGTTGATTCATTCAAGATATCCTTAGGAAACCATTCCAAAATAGTCTATTATGTTTTTTTTTCATCTCAACTTGGTATTTCGTTTATTTTTTCAGATTATGGTGTTTAATGAAATGACTTAATCTTGCTTGAATGGATTCGTTGTGCATAAAAACCATTAACAACAGAAAATAGAGAACAAAAAAAAATACATCTATAGTCATTTGTGAATACTACATGATAAAGTATTTACCACATACTTAATCTTCCTCTGTTACATTGTAGGTTTATAGATGCATGAATATTCGATTAAAATTTGTATAAATTTTTTGTTGATGTTATCTATGTTCCTTTTAGATTTTTGGTTAATGTACTAAAATAATTTGAATGTTATTGCATGTATTAAACTTCGTGTTCCATCCATATTTTAACAAATTATGTATTTATAATATTTAGTTTATGAATTTCAATTCATTTTTATTTCTTTTAATATTTTTTATTTAATGATAATAATTAATATTAAAAGAAAATAAAAAAAATAAAATTCTTAATTTAGCGGTATTTGTGCCTAAAAACGTCACTAAATGCCAAAATTTAACAATGCTTTCTACTATAAACACCATTAAATTTAGTAACATTTTCTACTATAAATGCCACTAACTTTAGCGATGTTTTATGATAAAAACATCGTTAAGTTAGTAGCATTTTTCTAAAAGTATTGTTATTTTCCCTAATGCAAGTATAAGCGACACTCTTAGCGACATTTTTGGCAAATGCTACTAATCTTTTAGTGTCATTTATAAATGCCACTAAACATGAAAAAAAAAAACCACTAAAAACCTAATCCCTAGTAGTATCCGAGCGAATTTGCCTATCACCTTTTAGGTGATGCATTATTAATTACTGTCTATATACTCAAAAAAAGTATCTTCAAAGTTAGTTATGTCACTCTTTATGAATTATGGAATAGGAGAAAACCTAATCTCAGTAATATGAGACCTTAGGATTGTTCATCTACATGGTAAGCTAGGTCTTAGAGGCAAAAAAAGTATATTTGTAAGATACTCTTTATTCAAAGGGGTATGTATTCATAGGTGAATAGTAAAATAGGAGTGTAACTGGATTAAAATTGTAGGAAGCTATTTTTCTGGAAAATGAGTTTTCAAATAGAGGAGAAATAGATGAGGAATTGTCTCTTTATGAGACTGAGAATGCAAATGATTTGTTAGTTCCAAATTAATTAATGCTTGTTCTTGATCAAGACAAATAGTATGTTATCTTGATGAAAGCGTGACTAAAGATGATGAATTTTGTGAATTAGTTTTGTAAGACTCATAAGTCTGGTGAATTAATCATTAAAATGTTCCCTAACATCATTTTGACAAAAAATTGAGGCATTATTGATTACCCCACAAGATATAGAAGGGCTAAAAAATGTTAAAAATCAAAAGAAAAATGGATGACAGTAATAAAAAGAGAAATGGAATGTATGAGATCAAACCACGTATAAAAATTAGTTGATCTTCCTTGAGGACACAAAACAATTGGAAACAAATGGTTTTTTAAGATTAAGCCTAAGTCAAAAAGGAAAATTGAAAAATATAAGTCCTGTTTGGTAGTGAAGGGTTATATTGAACAAAAGGGAATTGATTATTGATAATTCTATATTTTATAGAATTACCATAGGTTTTATTGCATGAATTACACTATTATTTACTTAATTTTCGCTTGTTCCTTAGCAAATGTTGTGAATTCCCCTAAACTTTTTCATTGTCTTTTGTGTAGGATAATTGGTAAATCATGGAATCAAGATGATATGGCAATGGCATGTATGGTTGAGGATGGCCATGTCAATAAGAACCTAAACACAAGGCTAAATGAAGAGGATGCACACTTTGAATTGTAGTCAAAATTAAGCATTAACCACCATTGATAGTCTAGATATTTAGAGGTTGACATGAGCTATTAAAATGAATATTTAAGACATATTCAAACCTCGATGGTGTCATGAAGAAGAAGAGAGCTAATTGGTAACACGTGAGCTATTTGAAGAATTCTCACACACTCGATGATAACTAAAATAAGGGACAAATTTGCTAGATTGTTTGCTGTTGTAATTCTTCGCTTCTAAAAGAATTTTTGGGGCTAGAAATGTAATGATGACATGGATTCAAAAGCTATTATTTTGACCAAGAAAGAAGCATAAAAATCTTTAAAGGAGCATAATGACAACATAATGAAGGGATGAAAATCATAAGCTATCCTTTCCTTGTTAAGTCATAAGTTTTTAGTGATTTCTAAAATGAAGAAGAGGAGCTAAACTGGAAGCTAACGTACCATTTCAAAAAAAGGTTATAAGTCTACCTAAGATGGTCATATGGGTTATATCCTTTAGTTAAGCTGATTCTATCACCACCTATCTTAATTTGCTACCTTCATTCTATTGGTCCATTTGGATAGCTAAAAATGCTACTTTTAAGGGTTCTAGAAGCTTTACAACTCACCTCACACATGGTAGTAAGAAGAAAGCTCATTAGACTAGCCAAACAAGCTTTACATAAAGGAAAACATTATCGCACATGCCAAGTTAGCATGGGTGGTTTCTTCAAGCTTCTACAACACTTTAGAATTTTCCTTGGCTAAGCCGAAATTATAACCCTGGGAGTTTTTCTTTCATTTTTATTTCTCAGTTTTGTTTAGGCCAGTTACAAGTCCTCAATGGCAGCACTGTTGCTAGCCGATTGAGACCTTTTTGAAGGTTTATTACTCTAATGCTTTCTTTTTATATTTTGACTTTAATCCTTCCTTTTAAGTTCTTTTACTTACTTTTTTAGTTTCTTTTTTATTGTAAACATTTCACTAAACATTTTATTCTTTTAGTTTTCTTTATGCAAATTTGGTTTTGACTTTCAGTTTCTAGTTATTGTTTCATTTTTCTTTTCCAACATTTGTGTGATGCTGAAGCTCTTTAAAGCTTGAGAAGAATGGCCATGAACGCTAGTTTGATGTCTTCATCATAGGGCTTCAATGGCTTGATTCCTTGGGTATATTACTTTTCTTGCCATTTATATTTACTGCCTTTACTTTTCTACCCAGCTATTTTTCTCTACTATTTAATTTTTCATGTTGTTTATATATTTTTTCCATGTTTCTTTTATTTTATTAAAGCTTGCTTGAGTGTTAGATGCATGCTTCTTAAAATGCCTCAAACATAGAATCTTCATGTCATGCCTTTCTCCTTCCATTTTTCAAGCATGTTTCAAATCAATTTTTCACTATCATGTGTTCAGTTCTTTATATTGGCTACCTATGCTTCTTTTATTCATTTTTTAGTCTATTTTGCAGTCTTGCATTCTATTGTCATGGTTTATTTAGGTTTCATTAACTTTGCTAGAGTTCATCCCATTAGGTCTTTATTTTTTATATCTTCTATTACCAATTTTACATTATGTTTTCTTTAAATTTTGGTCATTTTAGATAATGTTCACCAACAACATTTTGGTTCATTTTAGAGTTTATTTTAGCGTCAGGCATTCAATTTTGATAGTTCTTTTAGGTTAGTAAGCATTTTTATAGCATTTTAGGCCGTAGTTCTTAGTTGAATTGCAATTTAAGGTACTATTTTTTCACATCATTTTTCTACCACTTAGGACCTATTTTTTTATTTAGTTTCCAATAGGTTACTTGTTCAATTTTAAGTCTATTTTAAGTTAGTGTAAGCTATTTTTATGTTCATTCACATTTCATGCATGATTGTTTTATCATTTAGGCCAATAGGTCATGTAGTTACTTAGGTTTCTTACATGCATTTTATATTTATGTTTTGATTAAATTTCCAACATATTTTATAGCATTTTAAGTTTTTATGTTCTATGTTATTTAGTTCCTTTTCATATTTGTTAAAATCATCTTGCTTGCTTGGTTGCTTGTTCATTTATTTAGCTTATAGCTTTAGTTATGGTCCTTGTTTATGCATTTTTTTGTTAATTTTAATTTAGGTAATTTAGCTTAGTTTAGTTTAATTTTGCAATTAATTATAATATATAAGGTAAAAAAGATTTGAGGTTAATTTAGGGTTTAAACTTTTTACTTTTAGTATTTCCTTTTCATAATTGGTAGTTAATTAAATTTAATCATTTGGTAATTTTTAGGTAAATGTAGGGTTAATTTAGAAAATTCAAAATTTTAGGTTTGACAAGATATACTTTAGGTGTAGAACTCGTAACTTACCCTTAGGTTAGAAATCTTGATCTTTAAGAAGATGATATTCAAAATACTTCTTATTTTTATTACTTGTGCAACTTGTTCACTTGCAAAATCCGTATCAAGTTTTAGGCCTAATGCTAACAAGCTTGATCTGTATCAGCCACTCATCCATTTCCTTAGAGATTCTAGCAGTAGCAAAAATTCTATTAACAATTTTCTAAATTCCCAAAGGTTTTCAAGAAGCTATATATTAATATCCCTTTTCCTGAGGCCTTGAAAAATAAGCCTAGCTACATTAGATTCATCTAAGAAATCATCTTTATGAAGTGTAATTTTGTTGACTATAAGACTGCAACATAAGTAAGGAGTGTATTTGCATCATTCAAAGTAAAATTTCACCTAAGCTTAAGGACCCAAAGAGCTTTATCATTTGTTACACCATAATAAGATTGTTCTTTAATAAGGCACTTTGTGATTTAAGAGCAGTATCAATCTTTGCCTTTATCAATTTTTAAGCATCTTGGCTTAGATGAGACTAGACCCACCACTATCACTCTTCAGCTTGGCAACTAGTCTACTAAATACCCAAAGAGAGTGTTGGAAGATGTTTTGGTTAAGGTTGATTAATTTTACCTTTCAATGGAATTTATGGTTTTAAAAATGGAATAAAATATTGAAATTCCAATTATTTTTGGAAGAACTTTCGTAGTCATCAGAAGAGCGATCATGACATTAAAAAAAAGAGCTTAATATAAGAGTAGAAGATCAAGAAGTGAAATTTGGATTTCACGAATCCAGTAAGTCCTCTAAGGATATTAGTGATGCATGCTCATAGATAATGTAAGGGATGGGATGCTTGATGATAACGAAATTAATGAATTGTTGCAAAAAGAGCTAGCATGTCCCGTTCTTGATAATGATGAGATTGATAAGTTTCTTCAATGACATTCTGATGATGAAGATATTGAAAATTTATTGAAAGTGATGCTCATAGGAATACAATAGAATAAGGTAGAAATTGATGAACTTTTTATGGATGTAGGTATGAAAAAGGTGCCAAATAAGGAAGGTGGAGACAAAAAGAATTTAGAGGTTACACAATTTTTCCCCAAACACTTATAGTTATTTCAAGTTCTTGAGGTGTTTAACTATCCGTCTTCAATATTTTTTTATATTAAGATGGTCATAGAGACACTATTAACCCTCGAACTTAAACCAAAACCCACATATCTTAGTCCCTTAGATAAAAGACATGAGTTTTGTTGAATAAAGGGCTTATACCCACCACTATTGCTCAACCCATTGATGAGCCCCAATCCATTACAAATCTAATCATGATAAGGTAATGAAAAGAGAAATGATTAAATGGCTAGATATAGAAATTAATTACGGTGTAATCACTATGGCCAATTCTGATCATGATTAAGCTTTATGAAAATGTCAAGCTATAGGCTTCAATTCAATGCTACTTGGAAAGTAATTGATAGCACCAAAATATAGAGATTTTACATATTAAAATGGTGCTAAAATTTAAAATTTTGGATGATTTTGGTGCTTTTCATGCTATTTTCATGGCTTTAGGTTTTTTAAGCTCAAGACTCATTTTCATATAAGCCATGCATGTAATCATACAAAGATCACATTTGACCCAACCATGCTCCAAGCCACTCACATTTATCCATTTTCAAGCATGCACAAACCTACTTAGATCCCAATCCATTTGGCCAAGATGGAACTTCGATATAATCATGCTTATTTTGCTTAGCCATAAAGAGAATGCATTGCACAATGACTCTACAAGTTCGACCACATTCAGCCAAAGCAAATCTAAAAGAGCTCTTATGTATTTCTTCCATAATAGTTACTAGATGTATTTGACTAGGATGAAGTTGGAGCTTACCACAAAGGTTGTTGATTAACCTTGAAGAACGTCACTTCGAGTAGGATTTTATCCAATCAAAATTCAAGAATTGGATAAAAATCTAATTGCTCTTGAAAATCTAACCCTTAGCCAAATCTAATGAAAGAGATTATCCAAAATTTGATCATGATGTAAGCAAGGGCCAAGATTGATCCACCAAGACTCCATTCAGCCAAGAACACTTAAGCATGGAGAGTCCCTTTCAACCATAAAGCTTATAAGACCAAGATAAAACTCATCTAATTGTATTTGAATTGAAATCAAACACTTGTGCAGTCTATTCCTCTTGTCCAAACCTATGCCTATAAATAGGCAAGGCCATTCACTTGTTTCATCATCCATTTTCTTACTTCTCTTCCTTCTTTTAGTTTTTAAGTTTCTTTATTTCTTTATTCCTTTTAGTTAAGGTATTGGCTTAGGTGATAGCTTTGCAAATTACCAAGCTTTTGTTTTTAAATCATTTTCAATCAAGAAGTATTTTTATTTAAATATTCTTCTCTTGTTTTCTTGTTTACAATATCATGTTTCTTGTTTTATTTAATTTTGGCACAATATTCCTTTTCCAAGATTGATCTAAGTTTTCTTTATTTTCTTTGCAAGATTGGCTACATGTTCTTGATCTTTAATTTCTTTCATGCAATCTATATTTCTTTAAAAGCAATTCAGCATTATCAATGATTTCTTGTTTGTAATCTTTAATTCTTTACTCTGCAATCTTTTTAAGTTTTGGCTTTAGGATTAGTTGTTGGCATTAATCTTTACTTCCCATGTGACAGTTGGTGAAGTTTAAAACTGCCATACATCACCTTTAATCTTCACTCGATCCATGTTTACATAAACCCTCTAACCTTAAAACCCTAAATATTCATCTATTTAGATACACGTTCTCAGCCTTTCACTTTTGGTACTTGTGAACTACCTAACATTCTATTTTATAATCCTAAAGAGATGACACTTAAAATACTTTACTTTATTAATTGATATATGCACTTGCAGGCTCTATAAAAAAAGCAAAAATCAATAACCTAAGTTTTTCTTTTATTGGCTTGTGTTGTTTTCTCTCTATTCTTTACTTTTTTTTATGTATCTATTAATTGTAGGAGGAAATCAAGCCAATCTTAGAACTTTAAAGAAAGCCTCACCCACATAAAGGGAGTATTTTGTACCCTTATGTGGTTAAATTCTTACTTGCCTGCACATTAAAAGACAATGTGGTTTTCAAGTTTAGGGTGAAAAGAAAATTTGTGCCCAAATTTTTCAAAATTTTTCAAATTTGTTTTGTAAGGTTTTAAGCTAAATAGATTTTAGCTTTAAGTTCTTAGTATACTTCCTTTGGTTGATTGGTTATAATCATATGATAGAAACATGATTGACTTTGATTCTAGCTTTAGGAAAATAGTAAATATTTTTTGAAGCATTAGATGACTTTTAGAAATTGTTAATATTTTATTGCAAGTATAGATTTATGAGTATATGCTCTTATCATTTATTTGCATGTCATTTATGGAATATTTATATGATCATAGGAATTACATTCATTTTTAAATTAATACTTATATTCTATATCAACTTTTGAGGTGAAATCTTAGATATCACTGAATTAGGGAGAGGACTTAGGCAATCCTTGGACTGGTTAAGCTTTTCAAGCCAACCCTAATGTATATATCCCTAGTCATCCTGCTTGAGTTTCTTAGTATCCTTTCTTTGTTTATATAGTCACCCTGATTGAGTTTCTTAGTATCCTTCCTTTGTTTATACGTATACATTATAAGCCTAGACCTTATTTTCATTTTCCATTATTTTGCCCATACCCTATGTGCATATGGATCAAACACCATTTGAGAGTTATGTCATAATTGAGAAAAGGATAAGATCTAATTTGAAAGAAAAAGGTGTAAAAATAAAATAAAATAAAAAGAAAAGAAATAAAAGGAATAAAAATGTTCAAAAATAAAGAAGGAAGAAAAATTCAAGTTTAGGAGAAGGTTGTAAGTGTTTGAAAAAGCTCTTATTCATTGCAAATTAAAATGGTCCTAACCTAGTAATGCATGATTAGGATAATCGAATCTAAAATTTCCTTCTATCTTACCTTTACCCTAGCCTAACATTAGAAGCGATTAAAGACCTAAGGATCTCTAATTTAGTAGCAATCTACATTAGTGGAAGGGGGTGTGAAAGGTAAACATACAAAATATAGGTGCTCTTTGCAAATGCTTTATTAATTGCATGACTAAATATATTCACAACTAAATTATGTGTGATGATATGTGAAGAATAATGCACAAATAGTGATGCTTCAATTAAGTTGATGCGTGATCTAGGATAACTTTTATGATTAGCATATATTTATGGTTTACCTGAAGCTATAATCATTATACAATTTTTGAGGAAATCGGAACAAGTTGATCATAAGAAGTAGAAATGATTCATAGCTTGATTTTGATTTTGCTTGAGGACAAGCAAAAGATTAAGTTTGGAGGTGTAATAATTATATATTTTATAGAATTATCATAGGTTTTATTGCATGAATTACACTATTATTTACTTAATATTAGTTTGCTCCTTAGCAAATGTTGCAAATTCCCCTAAACTTATTCATTTTGTCTTTTCTGTAGGATAATTCATAAATCGTGGAATCATGGTAATATTGCAATGGCCTATAGGATTGAGGATGGCCATGTCAACAAGAACCTAAACACAAGGCCGAACCATGAAGGATGCACACCTTGGATTGTAGCTAAGATCAAGCAATAACCACCATTGATGGCGTAGACCTTTGAAGGTTGACATGGGCTGTTAAAATGAGGATTTAAGTCATATTCAACCTTGGTGGTTTCGTGAAGAATAAGGGAGCTGATTGGTAACACTTGAGCTACTTGATGAATTTACATCCACTAGATGATAGCCGAATACAAGGAACAAATTTGCTAACTTCTTGCTGCTGTAATTATTGGCTTCTAGAAAGATTTTTGGGGTTGAAAATGCAGTGATGACATGGATTTATTGTGCAATTCTATTGGCCAAGAAAGAAGCACAAAGATCTCCATGGGAACACAATGACTGCATGATGAAGGGATGAAAACCTCAAGCTGTCCTTTCCCCCCTTAAGTGACCGTTTTTTAGCATTTTCTAGGAGGAGCTGAGCTGGAGATTGACTTGGCACTTCAAAGAGAGGGTATAGGTCCACCTAGATGGTCACATGGTTAACATGGATTTATTTGATTAATTATGATATTTACTTGGCTAATTTTACTTGATTCTTAGTAAATTCTATTATCTACCTAATTAATTTCATTGTCTTATGTTGTAGGTAAATTAAATGGTAGAAGAATAAGGTGAAATCACAAGAGAATGAATGCCACGTTGGATGTGTGCACATGCAAGGGAATACTTTTTATTTGACATGGCAAGGCTTCTAAATTCGTATCCTAATTTGATAGAATTAACGTCAATTTGAAGGATGCATGGGGCTGACTTTATTGGTGCATGAAAGAGTTCAACATTAAATTGAATTTATAATTCTTGTAGGAGGTGGCTTGATAAGAAGGAAGGATAATGCTAGTGCTGCCAACAAGGATGAAGGAAGCCAAGTTGTCAAGCTCTCTAGTCTTTAAACTGTTGCCAAGGTGCATGGATTGCGTGAGATAGTTGTTGCCTGCACCACATGCTGTCAAGTGGAATTATTTGGATGTGCCAAGCTGCCTTAGCATGCATAACCGGGTGGCATGAAGGCCGAATGCCTAAGACCTTATAATTTGGTTGCACGAAGGCTTGATGAGCTGGCCACACTTGCATGGAGTGCATGACACATCATATGGGGGACCATTAGCACAAACGGACAAAGCTGCTGCCACCACTACCCTGTTGCTGCAAGTTACCTTTTTTTTTTTGGCTGAATTGGTGTTGCTAATTGGGAGGCTGACTTGGCCATTTCTTGCAAAGGCGTTTGCTGAAATATGGAGGAGAGGATCATCACATTTTATGCATGAAGAGAGTCGCACCAAAAAAAGATACCTTGCTAGAAACAAATGCTGAACCGTAACATGCTGCCTTAAAAAATGACGCTACCGGCTACCATCTCAGGTGGCTGACTTGGCATTTTGCAGCATGAGGATTGGTTAACCTTGGAGACCCATGGATCATCACGTTTCTGGCATGTTAAAGGAAGAAATCCAGCTAGCAACAGGAGCTACTACCTCCACTGGTTGCAACTGAAAATGACGTTGAAATGTGCCGCTGATTTGGACTCACAATGCAAGACCATTCGTGCATGAAAAATACCAACAGTGATGCCTATTTAAATCCTTTTTTCTTTTGGCTGCTGCAAGAGAAAGCCCCCAGCGCCCTTGCCCCTTTAGGTTTTAGTCATCATTTTAACGCCACAAGACTGACAGCTTGCTAGCTGCTCAATTTTGTTGGCTGTTCTTTTAGTTTTGCATCGTATTTTTCTTTAGTTTTTCATCATTATTTCAGTTGGGGCTGAAAACGATTTGGTTTGGATTTAGTTTGATTTTTTCAGATATTATATAATATTACAAAAGTTTAAAATCTGATCCGAATCCGAACTAATTTTTCATTTGATTCGAATTGAATCGAACTGAACTTAATTTTATTGGTTCAGTTTGATTTACTGATTTTTAATTTTTAATTTTTATATATTATTTTAATATATTTAAATAGATTTTGATATAAAATTATTATATTTATTTTATAAAAATTTAGAATATATATATAAAATAAAAAATATATATAATTCGATTTGGTTTCCTTTTTATCAATTTTTGACATCTCGATTCAAAATCTGATCTGAACTTAATACATACATTTAATAGTCGAACTTGATCCAAACTTAATACATACATTTGTCAGTTTTTTTTTCCACCTCTAATTTCAACCCTTTAGTCTTCTATAATGGAGCTACATGTCCACTTGATTTCGCAAGCTTAAATACTTTAAATTTTCAATAAAAATTTCTTTCTTTTCTACTCAGTTTCTACTTGATTTCCTATGCTGTTTCGGTTTTCTGTTTTTACCTATTTACATAAAGTTTTTTCTAGCCTTTTTATTCCTTAGCTTCCTTACTTTGTAGATAAATGTCCCTTTAATTTTTTGCAATCCATGAAAAATTGTCCATTTTACAATCAATTTTCATCATCTGTTCTAGCCACTGTTTTTGCACTTTTGCTTGGGCGTTCCATGGCTGGTCGGGCTTGATTGGGATGGTACAAGGATGCCATTGGGTAGAGAAATCTCCTACAAGGCTCCTTACTACTTGAATCACTCCATTTTCAATCTTTGTTCCTTTTAGTTGTTAGTGTCCATTTTGGTTCTTGATGTTTAATGTTCATGTTCTATATATTTTCATGCAATTTACATTGCTTGCAATTTAAATTTCTTGCAATTTAAATTTCTAGCAATTTACTTTCATGTTATTTAAGTTTATGGTTCTTTACTTTTATGCAACTTTAATTCTTACACTTTAAATTTTCAAGTTCTTTAGTTACTTGCAATTTACTTACTTTGCACTTTAATCTTTGAATTCTTTACTTTTAAATGCAATCTACATGTTCAACACTTTAAATTACATGTTCTTGTAATTTCATAATCTCTACATGTTTGCTTGACTTGTTTGTCTAATGTTTATATATATACTCTTTTGCATTTAGAGGCTCTAGGTCATGTAGGTCTTTGTTCGTGAAATGTTTGTTCATTTGTCATTCCATAGTTCCCATGTATTTTTTTAGTTCATGTTGTTAATTTTGAGCATTAGTTAGACTGATTTTAAGCTTGAGCTTATTTATGTTAAGTATGATCATATAGTGATTACATTTTTATTAAGCATGTTAAATTTCCATGCATTTTATTTTATATTTTAGTGTAGGTCGAGAGGTCAATTTGTATATTTTAGGTTTGTTTCATCCATTATTTAGGTCTATTGCCATGCATATTTCATATCATTAATTTCAATGCATTTTTCTTTATTGTAATTTAGGTTAGACTTTCATGCATTTATTTAATTTCATGTTTAATTTTATTTTTAACTACTTGCATTTTCATTTTTGGCTATCTTTTACATTTTTGTTACTAGTTTAGATTTAAAATTTTACCTTTACATTATAGAACTTTCCTTTTAGAGACCTTCCATTTTTGTAACTTTTTATTTTTGGTAATTTTCTTAATTTAGTAATTTTAGGTTTGATAGTTAATTTCCCTAATTTGTTAGTCATTAGATTTTAATTCACTTGGTTTAATTCTAGGTTTAATTCATGCAGGATAATTTAGTAATTTTCTTAATTTTTAGTAGAATGAATACAATCCAGGTGCTTGATTTCAATACATAATTTAGATTAATCACAAATTCAATTCTTATGAAAATGATATTCAATCATTATAGAAAAATAGAAATTTAGTGGTTGTTTTTAACGGCATTTTTAAATAAATGCCACAAAGTTCCATGTTTTTATAAGATTAGCGATTTTTTTTTATAAAACGCCACTAAATTCTTATATAACGGCATTTGGATTGAAAAAACACCACTGAAAGTATATTTTTGTGGCGTTTGTTGACCTAAATATCATTATGTACTTTGATTTTATAAATATAGCAGCGTTTAATAATGCAAATGCCACTAACAAGCGTTTTTACCCTCAAAATTCTAGAGGAAAGGAACGAACCTAAAACCTTATGGTTAATAGCCGTATGCTCTAAACGACTGAACTGCTCTAATGTTTTTAGTAAAAGACTATTCAAGGGGTTTATAATGTAAACACCACTAACAAATGTTTTTATACTCTTTAAAAAATCCTCAAAACGCTAACAATAATGATTGAACCTAGGACCTTATAGTTAATAACCTTATGCTCTAACCAACTAAACTACTCTAGTATTTTTAGTAAAGGATTATTCAAGGTATTTTTTACTAAAAACACCTTGAATAATCCCTATATAAATTAGAGAGGATTATTTAAGGTGTGTTCTACCAAAAACACCTTGAATAATCCAAAAAAATGCAAGAGATTATTCAAGGCGTTAATGCCTTAAATAATCCCAAAAAAATAACATGCAAGGGTCGATGCATTTTTGGCCAGAAAACGCCTTGAAGAATCCCTTAGAAAAATAATCCCTTTCAATTTTTTCTAAGGGATTATTCAAGGCATTTTCTGGCCAAAAACACCTTGAATAATCTTAAAAAGAATGGAAGGTGATTATTCAAGGCATTTTTAGCCAAAAAAGACTTAAATAACCATATTCAATTTTTTAAAAAATTATTAAAGGTATTTCCTGACCAAAACTGCCATGAATAATCCTTTTTTTATTATTATTCAAGGTATTTTTTGCTAGAAACGCCTTGAATAATCTTAAAAAAAAATTGAAAAAGATTCTTGAAGGGTTTTTTTTTTACCAAAAATACCTTCAATAATTCCAAAAAAAATCAAAGTGGATTATTCAAGGCATTTTTGGTAGAAATGCCTTGAATAATCCTATTCAAGTTTTTATAAAAGACTATTCAAGGCATTTTCTAACCAAAAACACATTCAATAATTTCAAAAAAAATAGAAAAAGACTATTAAAAGCATTTTTTGCAGAAAACATATTGAATAATTCTCCAAAAAATTAAAAAAAATTATTTAAGGCATTTTTAACCAGAAATACCTTAAATAACCCTATTTAATTTTTTGTAAGGGATTATTCAAGGCGTTTTCTAGCCAAAAACGTCATGAATAATCCAAAAAAAAATGGAAGGGAATTATTGAAGGCGTTTTTGGCTAAAAACACCTTGAATAATCTAAAAACATGGAACAAGATTATTCAAGGTGTTTTTGGTCAAAAACGCCTTGAATAACCCCATTTAATTTTTTTTTTTTGGAATTATTCAAGGTATTTTTAGTAAAAAATGCCTTAAACTAAAAAAAAATTGAAGGCGATTATTGAAGGAGTTTTTAGCCAAAAATACCTTCAATAATCACATTTTTCCATTGCTAAATTTTACTTGAATTTCAAATCTACAATACCATTTTTTGCTTTTCTTTTTCCTACTCATTTCTTATATTTTTGCTCATTTTAGTTTGCTTTCTTCTCATTTTCTGCCTACGTTTCAGTTATTTTGTGATCAATTTTCATCTTCTTTCCTTTTGTTTTTGAAAATTTCAAGTTAGCATTCTTGTATTTTAGGTCAAATCTTTAAACTTTCAATCTAATTTATTGGATCAAATTCTTAAACTTTCTATTTGATTTGTTGCATTTTTGTCGCAATTCAAGTTCCATTGGTAAGCTCCATTTCAACATTGGCAATTTTCAGTGTTTGACCATTCTTTTTATTTTTTACCAATTTATTTCATTATTGTAGTTATGAGTTTGGTTTTGTTTAGTTGATGGGAAAAATTTAGATAAGATAGAAAGTGAAATAAATAGGGTTTTTCTCTGAAAAACTTGAAATTGAATGTTGAATTTAGTTACAAACATGAATAAAATTTTATGTTTAGTTTTTTTTTTTAGTAGAATATTTTTTAAATTACTAAAAAATTGTTACTTGTTAACACGAATTTGTTGATTCATTCAAGATATTCTTAGGAAAGCATTATGAAATAGTCTATTACATTTTTCTTTTCATCTCATCTTCGCATTGTTTTATTTGTTTTTCTAGATCATGGTGTTTGATGAAACGACTTAATCTTGCTTGAAAGGATTCATTATGCATGAAAACCATCAACAACAGAAAATGGTAGTGACCAAGGTGAAAAAAATCTTTCAACAAATGGTAGTGTTCAAAATCTATGCAGTCATCAATTCCATACATTTTAAATTTTTGGCTAATGTACTAAAATAATTTGAATGTTATTGCATGTATTAAACTTTATGTTCCACCTATATTGGAACAAATTATGTATTTATAATATTTAGTTTATGAATTTAAGTTCATTTTTATTTCTTTTAATATTTTTTATTTACTGATAATAATCAATATTATAAGAAAATTTAAAAACAAATAAATTTTTAATTTAGCGGCGTTTGTACCTAAAAACACCTCTAAATGACAAAATGTAGCGGTGTTTTCTACTATAAATGCCACTAAATTTAGTGGTGTTTTCTATTATAAACACCTCTAAATTTAGTGGCATTTTATGATAAAAATGCCACTAAGTTAGTGGCATTTTTCTAAAAACGTCGCTATTTTCTCTTACGCAGATATAGGCAACACTCTTAGCCACATTTTTGGCAAAAACTACCAATCCTTTAGTGGCATTTATAAACACCACTAAATGTGAAAAAAAGTATCACTAAAAACCTAATCCCCTGTAGTGGATGCTTCCTATCTACATTACTTATACTATCCGTATACTTGCACTTTTCATAACATATGGGCTACCATTCCTAGATGAGCCGATTTTGCCACCATATCTCCTGATTTGCTACCTTCACTCTATTAGCCCATTTGGATAGCTAAAATTGCTATCTTTGAGGGTTCTAAAAGCTTGACAACTCTATAGCAAGAAGACACCTTATTAGACTAGTCAAACAAGCTTCAAATGGAGATGAGTATAGCTAGACATGCCGAGCGCGAACATAAGCGGTTTGTTCAAGTTTCTACAACACTCTAGAATTTTCCTTGGCTAAGCTAGAATTATAGAAAGATGAAATTGATCAATTAAGCCCCTATATTGGCTTAAAAATATCTCTATTCTTGGCTATAAATAGGACTTTAATAGCCCACCTTGTGAGATTTTTCTTTCATTTTTATTTTTTAGTTTTCTTTAAGCTAAATACAGGTCTTCAATGGTAGAACTGTTGCTAGCAATTGAAAACCCTAGGTTTTCTTGTTTATTTTCTAGCTTTTAATCATTTTTTAAAGTTCCTTTAATTACTTTCTTAGTTTCTTTATATTGTAAACACTTCACTAAACATTTTGTTCTTTTAGTTCTCTTTATGCAAATTTTGGTTTTGATTTTTAGTTTCTAGTTATTATTTCAATTTTATTTTCCAGCAATTTGTGTGATGTTTAAGCTCTTGAAGCCTGAGAAGGATGGCCTTGAATGCTAGATTCATGTCTTCGTCATAGGGCTTTAATGGCTTGACTTTTTGTGTGTTTTAGTTTTCTAGCCATTTGTATTTACTGCCATTAATTTTTTGCCTAGTCTTTATTCTCTGTTTTTTAATTTTTCATGTTGTTTATATTTTGTTTTTCATGTTTCTTTTATGTTATTAAATCTCACTTGAGTGCTAGATACATGCTTGTTAAATGCCTTAGACATAATATCTTTATTTCACACCTTTCTCTTTTCATTTTTCATGCATGTTTCAAATCAGTTTTTCTTATCTTGTATTTGGTTTTTTATATTGGCTACTTAAGCACTTTTTGTTCATTTTTAGTCTATTTTGGACTCTTGCATTATGTTTTCATGGTTCATTTAGGTGTCATTAATTTTGCTACCATTGCTCTCATTAGGTCTTTGTTTTAGATTATTTTCCATTATTGATTTTACATTCTACTTTCTTTAAATTGGTCACTTTTAAAAAATATTCGCATGCAGCATTTTAGTTCATTTTAGAGTTTTATTTTAGGGTCATGCATTCAATTTTGACAGTTCCTTTAGGTTAGTAAGATTTTCATAGCAATTTAAGTGATACTTCTTAGTTGCATCGTGTTAGCTTTATAGGTTAGATGGTGATCCAAGAGGGAGGGTGAATTGGATTTCTTCAAATTCTTCCCAAACAAATGATTTCAATATAGTTGAATGGAAATTAAAACAATAAGCACTTTTAATGAACATTTAATGCAAACAATAACAATTAATGAATCTAAAATCAAATATAAACAACAATAAATCGTAAAGAGATAGGGATAGAGAAATCAAACACCATGATTTATAGAGGTTTGGTCCTTCTCCACAAAGCACCTACGTCCTCTCTTCTTGGTTATCCATACCAAGGCTTCAATCCACTATTCTTGAATTGAAAATACAACCTATCTTTTTTTTTTCTAAGGCTTAAGATAGAAACCTCTACCCTTTGTAGTATTTTACCCAATCTCACTACAATGCTATCAAGAGGATACCTCACCTCTTGTTCTCTTCTGCCTTGTATATCAAAGTTAATTTTGTAAATAATAGAACAACCTCTCTAAGGCTAAGTGTTTGCTAAGTTTAAGTACAAAAAAATGATGAATGAACAACAAATAAAAATTGGATACAATAAATACAAAGATAGGGACTTTGAAGCTCTAAAAACTCTTGATTCTTTGAGAGAATGAAAATGTGACTTATTAGCTCTTGCTCTCTTGATTCATCTTGATTCCTCTTACTTCTTGGTGTGTTGAAGTACCCAATTTATAGAGAAATCGAGGAACTAGCCATTGGGGAAGCTTGGAGTGAAGAAATGCTCATTGAAATGATGAAAAAGTAGCCGTTGGAGGTCTTCACACCCAGAACCGATCGATCCCTTCTTGAGGGGATTAATTGGTTCATGTTGGTTCAAGCACAATTTTGTGCTTGAAAAGCCTTACCCGATCGATCCCTTCTTTGAAGGGATCAATCCCTTGCCTGGGTGATCGATCCCCTATGTGGGGGGATCGATCCCTTTTGGATTTTCAGCTTGGGGGCATTCTGTTTGAGGAAGTAATCGATCCCTTCTAGAGGGGATAGATCCTATCCAAGCTGGTGGTTGTTTCCCGTTCTATACTCTACTCACTAATTTGATCATAACTTGAGTTATATAAATCCAAATCACAAACCGTTTGAAGATTTAGAAACTAGACTTAAAGGGTTTTCATCCATATAAATTTCATTAGCTAATTCACTGTGTACGAATTATAGTAAATTTTCAAATCTACCCCTTGAGCAGTTTTCTAGACTACTGCAATGCATCTAGTAAAAATTCAAAATCTTTTCTTAGAAAAATTGAATTTTCATTTTGTTTATCCATTAGAAGTAGACTCAAAGAGCTTTCCAACCATATAAACTTCAAATATTAAAACCTTGTGAATGTATACAGAAAAATAAAATAAGTTTAATGTTGGAAAACTTTGTTTCGGTAAAGCAACTTTCGTAAGTTAATCTATTTCCCAAAACCAATATTATCAAAATTGTATTAAGTCCAAAATGAATAAGTTCACTTTAAAAACAACAATTGGACTTTCATTTAAGCTCAAATAAAGAAAGATTTGGTTTAAGAAATATGACACCAAGAAAGGTTTGTTTAAACTTTGAAAATCATATTATTTATTTAGTACCAAAATATAAAACTTAAGAACATGTACTAAATAAATCTTTTTCAAAATCTTGAACAAGTTTATTTAGCTTTAATGTTTTGTCATTTCAAAATAAGGATCAATTCAAGGTTAACAAATTGCACTTTAGGTACAGTTTTTTACATGTCATTTTTCTGCCACTTAAGATCTGTTTTTGCATTTAGTTTACTGTAGGTTATTTGTTCCCTTGTAAGTCTATTTTAAGTTCATGTAAGCTATTTTATGTTAATTCATGTTTCATACATGATTATTTATCGTTTAGGTCAATAGGTCATGTAGTTACATAGGTTTTTTACATGCATTTTAAATTTCTATTTTCATTCAATTTCTATCATATTTTCCAGCCTTTTAAGTTTCTATTTTGTATTTTATTTAGTTCTGTTTCATAACTTTTAATGTCATTGATGGCTATGAAATTTATAGCTTTTCTTAGGTCACTTTAGCCTTTAAATTTTGAAAATTGTCATGAATTTTATGCCTTAATGTGTTGAAATCTTGATTTTCAGGTTTGCATGAAAACTTTAGACAACTTGAACGTACATGGCAAAATCTATGTAAACTAAGCAAAGGTAACAAGAATGAAGTCATGCATGAATCAATGGACTCCATACAAGGTTGGTAGATAACATTCAGCCAAGGCATAAAGAGTCTACCAAAGCCTATTCGGCCATGCATGCAAGGAGTCTCAACCTATGCAAAAGGTGGCAACTTTGGTAGCCCATGTGTAGCCGAACCAAGAAGCCCAATTGATGTTAGTAGTATGTTTAGCCAAAGAGGAAGTTTTGTTCTTTAGGTCTTTTTTAAATTCAAGAGAGTCTTAAGCCAAGTAATATAAATCATGAGATCATGCATTTGAATTCAAATAAGTCGAATCTCCCACGATCTCTATTTAAATTTCAAATTGTGGTTAACTTGGCAAGGACACCTAAGCATGTGCAGCACAAAATGGACCAATCCAAGAGTTTTATTCAATCACACAAGCTCCATATTATCCTAGAAGCTTCTCACATTCGACCAACCTCATTTGAATTTCAAGATTACATTTTAAATTTAAAAGAGTTTAGGCTTAAGTAAAATTGTCCAAATTCATCCCCTAGCCCAAGCTATGTACTATAAATAAAGCTTACTTGTAGAGCATTAGGCATTCATTCAATCCCTCAATTCTTTTTTCTTTTCTCTCTAGTTTTCAGTTTTCTCAAGCTTTTGCAATCTTTTTTATTTTCAACTAAGGTAACAGAATAACCTATATTTTCTTATTTTCTCAAAGCTTTTTTTTAATAGAAAGTTTGATTTACATTATAGGGTTTTAATGTTGTAGGGTTTAAGCAAATATTAAAGATGGCAGAGTTCTAAACTTTACCAACTATTACTTGGGAAGTAAAAGACTAATGCCAACAACTAAACCTAAAGTAAGAATTAAAAGATTGTAAAGTAAAAGAATTAAAAATTGTAAACAATAAGTTTTGAAGAATGCCAATTTGCTTGTAAAGGAATAAAGACTGCATGAAAGAAATTAAAGAACAAGAAAGAACATGTGTTCGAATCTTGCAATGAAAATAAAGAGAACTCAGTTCTTGAAATTTAAAGGTTGTTTGTGCTGAAATTAAAGAAAACAAGAACAAGATATTATAAATAAGGAATAAAGAAAAAAGATCTTTGAATGAAAATACTTCTTAATTGAAAAAGATTTAAAGAACAAAAACTTGGTAATTGACAAATCTATCACCTACAAGAAATAAAGAACTAAAGAAACTTAGAAGCAAAAAAAAAAAAAAAACAAAGAAGAGAAGTGAATAGAGGAATGATGAAACAAGAGAATAGCCTTGCCTATTATAGGCATAGGTTTGGCCAAAAGGGACAGACTACACAAGTGTTTGATTTCAATTCAAAATACAATTAGATGAGCTTTATCTTGGTCTTTTAAGCTTCATGGCTGAATGAAACTCTCCATACTTGAGTGTTCTTGGTCGAATATAGTCTTGGTGGATTAATCTTTGCCCTTATTTGCATCTTGATCAAATCTTAGATAATCTCCTTCATTAGATTCAAATAAGGCTTGGAGTTTTAAGAGCAATTGGATTTTTATCCAATTCTTGAAATTTGAATGGATAAAATCCTACTCCAAGTGAAATTCTTCAAGGTTGATTAACAACCTTCATGGTAAGCTTCAACTTCATCTTGGCCAAATGCATTTTTTGGATTTGTATTGGCTGAAGGTAGTGGAGCTTGTAGAGTCTTTGTGCAATGCATTCTCTTCATGGCTAAACAAAGGAAGTATGATTATATTGAAGTTCCATCTTGGTTGAATGGATTGGGATCCAAGTGAACTTGTGCATACTTGAATATGGATCAATGTGGGTGGCATGGAGCTTGCATGGTTGGGTCGAATGTGAGCTTTGCATGATTACTTGTATGGCTTACATGAAAATAATTGAGCTTGAAAAACCTAAAACCAAGAAAATAGCATGAAAAACACCAAAAATCATCCAAAATTTTAAAATTTTAGCACCATTTTAACATGTAAAATTTATATATATTTTGGTACCATCGATTTACTTCTTAAGATAGAATCCGTATCACAATGCATGTATATATCAAGCTTTAATTATATACCAAACAAAAATGCATGATTTTAAAACTTAGTCATGCAACAATTCATAATCATTAATTGAAACTATAGTTATGAATGCATTCATGTAGTAATTTTCAAATCTCACACTTTACAATTTTCAGAGATATGCATACTTGCATCAAGAAATTATAAAATAATCTTAAAAAATTTCTCATATTAATAACTATGCATTATACTAGCAATTCATATTCAAATCTCACACTTATACAATTTTCAGAGATATGCATACTTGCATCAAGAAATTATAAAATAATCTTAAAAAATTTCTCAAATTAATAACTATGCATTATACTAGCAATTATCAATGCAAGAAAATGCATTACTTGATTGTGAATTTTCTGCAAAGGCACAGATTATTCAAGTAATAATAACGACTAAAGTCAACATAATATTCCCACGAGGATAAGCTAAGAAGTTTAGGCTAAGTACCTATTATCTCCACACTTCCTTTATAGTTAATTCAATAAAAAAAAATACACAAAAGTAACCTAGCATGAACAAGTATGGAAAACCATAAGCAAAAACGTATATTAACAATGAGCATATCTATAACATATGAAGCAAGCATACTTGAAAAATGAATCAAAACAGTAGCTAAAATGCTAGGAATTAAATCTAACATACTTTGAATGTAATTCTTAACTAAAATACTGAAATTAGAAAGCTCAAATAACAACCAAACAGTAGCTAAAATGATGTAACCAAAAATAACTAACTTGTAACTGAAATAACTACCTTCTAACTTCCAAATGAAATTAGATCTATACACTTCCTAAAATTATCCAAACAACTTCTAAACCTCAAAATCAAAACAAAATTAAAGTACAATTAAAGAAGCAAAATCGCAAGATTTAACAAGAACAATGAAAATCGAAATATAATTTTTAAACTTGGAAAAACCAAAATTTGAGCAAAAAATTTAGATGTAGACTTCCATAGATCAAATGAACTAGAACTTAGATAAAATAAACTAGATCTACAAGAATACTATCAAAATCAACAAAGAAATCACAAGAAACAATAAAAGCTTAAGCTCAATGAACTTGATCTAAAATGCATGCAATAAAGAACAAAAACAAAACAATTAAGCAAAATTCAACCAAATAGAATTGAAAAGCATGAAATTAAAAGCAAACAATTGAATCTAAAAAAGTAAACATATGAATTAAGAAGTGCAAAGTGAGAAACGAGTGGACTGATTACCCAACTAGGAGAGAAAATTCTTTAATTGCTATCATTCATTTAAGCTTTAACTTTGCTACTAGATCTAACAAAAAATTTTTAGATTTTTTTAAAATTTTGTAGAATGAATTTGAAAGTTATCTTTTGCAAATTTAAAGAAATATGAATCAAGAATTCATAAAAAAAAAGATTGAAACTCGTAAGATTTGAATAAGATAGAGCACAAAAATAGCAACTACTTCAAATGCTAAATCAGCCAAACAGATTTGAGATTCAATGAAAATTAAAGCAAATTGAACAAGAAATCTTAAGGAACTTGAGATTTTATCAAAAGAATCTCAAAATGCATGTAAAATAAAGGCAAGAAAAGTAAATTTTGCTAGAAAATTAAAGTGATTTTCTCCCAAATAGCCATATAAAAAAACAAGGAAAATATTTTGAGAAAAAATGTAACGAGAAAGAAAAATGCAAAAAATGAAAATTTGGAAAAAAATCTCCCCAAATGGTCTGTCAACCCTTTTATCTATGCCAAGGATTAGGTGGTCCAACCAATAAAATTGTAAGAAAATGCCAGCTAAGATGCCACATATTCTAGAGTCTTCTAAGTCCTCCATTTAACTCTCTGAGTTTCTTTGCTTCTTTTTACTTCACTTCACTTCAAGCTTCTTTCCTTTAATCTTGTAAGCTTCAAAAAGTTATAATTATGTCCAATTAGAAGGCTCTAAATTGCCAACTAAGCAACTGTCCATTTGCCTCCTCTTTGAATCCAAGGATTGATGCCAATCACACATGATCATGAATCATCCAACAGTTTTGGTTGATCCCTTGCTCTCATTTTAGGCACCAATTGTAACTAACTTTCTTTTTTAAATTTCAACCAAATTAAAGCCATTTAGTTGTCCATTCAGCCATGCAAAATTTTGGAAACTTCTAGCTCTAAATGTAGCTTCAAGACCTTACCAATGTAAGTAGCACCATTATAATGATTGCACAATTACTCTAAAGGTGACAAAATATTATTGAGCTAAAAAAGATAATTTCACATGAAAATTATAAAGATTAAAGCTTGAATTAAATTTCAATTAAACTCAATTAAGCAAAGAAAGTCATGAAGGTAAAGGTAAGAAAATCCCCTATGTATGGCCTTGGAAGCACATGCACACTAGTTTTGGCCTAATGGAGCTGTTTGCACCAAAATGCATCCAAAATGAATACCAAAAGCTCCATTTTCGTCTTTTCTCATATTTTTACTTTCACATTGAACATTTATGCAATTAGAAGTATTTTTGCCAAAATTTTCAAGGATCAAGCAAATATTCATCATAAGATGCTCTAAAAAGGTATGATAAATTACAAAAATTTTAGTGCAATCATTAATCTCAAGTAATATGTAAGCCAATACAATCACTTAGTAAGTAGAACATGCATTATTAATAGCATAATTTGATCTAGATAATTCAATAAATCTTTAATACCTTTAAATATATTAGCAAGAATAGTTAGTAAACCATATTCAAAGAAAGTGGATAATCAAATGGCCTTTGGTGTTCATTCACACACCAAATCATCTTCAATGTGATTTCTCGCACAATTTTTTTGTAGGATGTTTTCAACCTTTCCTTTATCATTTTACTTGGACATACTTTTTGAACAAATGTGATTTTAAGGTAAAATGAAAAACAATAAATAAAAATTCAAAAAATTTATCTATTCTTTAAAAACTTTAATCCATGATTAAAAACAAATATTAAAAACACAAACTATGGAATTAAACATTTAATCATCAATAAATAAAAATATATCATTACTACAATCACATATAGTAATTTAATAAATAAATACCTTGATGTATCAAAAAAGATTTCTCAATTATGACACTAACTACTTTGCTTCTTAATTCATAGAATCACACTTACCCTTGTTGAATTTCAAAATTTGCAAAAGTAATAACTTGAAATAAAAATTGTTTCAAGAACTAAACCACTTCCAAAGCATAAGTTTTCACATCATCAAAGAACAACTTTTTGATTTTGGTCCATTATCAAAAAATATCCTTTATGCCTTTCATAGAATATTTTCCACTTTCATAATTATGCAAAAGTTGTCACAGAGAAAAATATTGTCCTTAAATTATTGTATATAGGGTTTGAAATTTATTCAAAATTTGTGAACTCCTTAAATTGTTGTGTGCACCAATAACAAATATGCAACTTTTTTGAAGAAAATAAATTTGAAAAAAAGAACTTTGGACAAGGAACTTCTAGGAAGCTTTGTGCAAATGGTTGCTAGAAATGTTGTCGCCATGATACAGTGCTCAATGAAAAAGAATGGATTACAATTCAACTCTTATTTCATCTCCTTAAACCATGAACCAGAAAAAATAGCACAAGGGGAAAAAGTCTTGGTTTGATCTTGAAAAGATGTAAAAGTATTAATATTACTAGCATAATATTTGTGTGATATTGTAGTTTTATTTTATTTTATTTTTTGCTATATTTTATCAATTTTTTATTACAAAATTTACCTAATTAAAAAAATTAAAAAAAATGAAAGATAAAAAAAAGCACAATGGGGGTAACATGTGGATATTTCAATTAGCCTCATTTTTCTCACAAAATTTATCTAATTAAAAAATGAAAAACAAAAAAATAAAAAATGGACAAAGATAAAAACAAAAAAAAAGACAAATAAAAAATAAAGAAAAAGTTTATAAAGGGTGCTACATGAACACTCCAATTGAGCTTAAAATATTAATTTTTAAAATTAAGGTATCAAATAATAACTTTATTAATATAATGTATATAATAAAATTAAAAATAAAATATATACGAAAAAATGGGTTAAGATAGAGTACCTTAAAACATTCTACCCTAACTCATTTCTTTAAAAATAACTAAATCTCTTCCCCAATATCACATCGGGACGAGCCAAAACTCGTTGAATATAAATTGTTTTGACATCTCTACCAATTAACACCCTTTGTTTTAAAATTTTATCTAATCAAAAAATATAAAATGTGAAATATAAAAAGTTAATTGAGGGTGCCACATGGATATTTCCATTGGCTTCCTTTTTTTCAAAAAATTAATTTAATTTAAAAAATAATTAAAACAAACAAAAATAAAAACAAAAACAAAAAAGGAAAAAAAATAAAAAAGGAAAATGAAGCTCATTAAGGCATAACATGACATTTCAATTGAACTTAAAATATTAATATATTAAATTAAGGTATTAAATAATAACTTAATTAATTAAAAATTAAAAAATTAAGGAAAAAAAGATAAAATAAACAAAGGAAAATAAAAAAGAAAAAGAGCAATCATAGGGCTACCATATGAACATCCAAATCGAGTTTAAAATATTAATATATTAAATTAAGCTATCAAATAATAACTTAATTAATATAATACATATATAAAAATAAATAGTTAATAAAATATAGAAAACAAAAAAAAAGAAAATAATATGTTCTAATCAATAATATCAAATGGGTGTCACAAAAAAATTTATAATATAAAAAATATTCATCAAATATTAAAAAAAAAAAGAAAAACCTCACAAAATTTATCTAATTAAAAAAATAAAAACAAAAAATTTTTAAAAACTGAAAAGGATATAAACAAAAAAACAAAGACAAACAGGAAATAACAAAAGTTTATAGAGGGTGCTACATGAATACTCCCATTAAGTTTAATATTAATTTCTAAAATTAAGATATCAAATAATAAATTTATTAATATAATATATATATAATAAAATTAAAAATAATATATATATATATATATACTTTAATATATACGAAAAAATGGGTTGGGATGGAATACCTTTAAACATTTCTAACCCAATCTCATCCTAACTTGATTTTGTTTAAAAAAAAATATATCCCATATTGAATCAAGATGGACCAAAACCTATTGTATAAAAATTGTTTTGGCATCTTTACTAATTAACACATTTTTATTTTAAAATTTATCTAATTGAAAATTAAAAATGTGAAACATAAAAAGCTAATGAGGGTGCCATATGGACATTTCCATTGGCCTGCTTTTTTTTTTTCAAAAAATCAATTTAACTTAAAAAATCATAAAAATAAAATAATAAAATAATGAAAATGAAGCTCATTAGGGCATAATATGATATCTCAGTTGAACTTAAAATGTTAAAATATTAAATAATAACTTAATTAATTAAAAAAAACAATTAAGGAAAAAAAAGAAAAAAAACAAAGAAAAGAAGAAAAAAAAGAAAAAAGCACAATCATCATGCTATCGTATGAACATCCAAATTGAGTTTAAAATATTAATATCTTAAATGAAGCTATAAAATAATAACTTAATTAATATAATACATATATAAAATAAATAGTTAATAAAATAAAGATAACAAAAAAAGAAAAAAATATATTTTAATCAATAATATCAAATGGGCATCACAAAAAAGTTTATAATACAAAAAAATTCATCAAATATTAAAACGAAAAAATTAAATAACAAAAAAGAAAAACAAATGACTTGATATGTGACATAACTTTAGTATAAAATGGATTACAAAAAAGAAAACTAAATCTTTAAAATATTTATTAAACATATAAAAAGGAAAAATAATAGAAAAAGAAAAAAAAAAAAAAAAGCAAACTCGTGGCATACCTTGTATCAAGTGGGTCCCAAACAAAAAAAATTAAAATCTTAAAAGATATTTATAAACAAATTGTAAAAAAAAAAAAAAGAAATAGACAAAAAAAAGAAAAATTGGTATAAAGTGGGTCTCACTTAAAAATTTTAAATGAAAAAAATTATTAAATATAAAAAATATTAAAAAACAAAAAAGCCTACAAAATTTTAAAAATTTTTTAAAAGCCAAAAAAATTGAGGAGTGCCACATAACACCTAAGTTAATTTTCATATAAGAATAAAATTTATCTAATTGATAAATTTAAAAGAAACAAATTGTAAAAAAAATAGAAAAAGAAAAAAATACTTGATAAGGCGGACACCACCCAAAAACTTGAAATCTTTGAAAATATATTTATAAAATTTTAAAACGAAATTGAAAAAATAAAATATCTAGAAAAAAATAAAACATTTAAAAAAACAAAAAAGAAAAAAGAAACTTTTGCCACGTGGCACAAAAGGGAGTTTGTGATATTAATTAGTAAAATTAATAGTAAGAATATATAAAACAATATTTAAAGAAATATTTACAGACTCTAAAAGTCACCTCTATGGTCATCCATAAACAAAGTAATATCTCCTTTCAAGTGAAATAGCAAATGCAACAAATTTTTTTTTTTGAATCTGTAACACGAGCAGTCGACTGTTCAATGACGGTAGTCGACTTCCTTTAAATATTTTTCTAAACCGATAACCTAGATTAATTTTGACAGTCAATTGCTACTCATAGCAGTTGATTGCTAAATGTTTTCTGCGCAAAAGCAATTGACCGCTTTTCTAATCAAAACATAAGATTTTCTCTAATCCTTTAAGCAGTCAATTTCCTTAAAGCAAAATTAATGAGTAATCGATTGCTCCCTGGAGCAGTTGACTTCTCTGTTCAAGTTGAATGCAAGCAATCAGATACCATCTATTTGGAAATCGATCGCCCACACTTCTAGGTAGGGCATTGCCTGCTTTTGAAAGGTAGTCAATCGTGCACGCTTATTTTTTGTCAGAATATCAACGACTCAAGGGCAGTGGGTAGGGCAATCAGCTATTCCCTCCCGACTTGATTCCAATATTTTTTTATACTTTCAAACATTATTTTTCAATAAATATACATAAAAAATGATAATAGAATAATGTTTTTAATTTAATAAACCTTAAAAAAATATCTTTGATAATATATACAACAAAGTCTGCTTAAAATGGTCAATGAATGGAATCCATAAAAGTTATTCAACCTTTCCCTTCATTTTTAATCTAAGCTTCGTTCTATTGCCTAAGCCAAAAAATATTGAAAAGTGATAACAAAGGAAAATTTAGAAAGAAAGAAAAACGCAAAAAGAACTTCATGTCCTTCATGAATCCCACCAAGATTAAACATAAATTGTTCGAAGATTAGGCGTTGTAAGGAAAAGAAAATGAAAGAAGGAAAAGACGAAAAAAAAGATGAAAAGAAGTAAATCTCACAAGTTTGTCTTCGCTGAAAATGACATGGTTTGAGTTTTTTTTTTTTTTAAGAAAAAATGATTCAAAGTATACACCTATTTGAAAATAAAGATTTTACCTTAACTCATATTAAAAAAAAACTTTTAATAAGGGTTACATTTCAATTAATTGCTACCATACAAGACAATATTTCCGTGCATAGATGAAAGCAATTGAAAATTATATGAAGAGGATTATCCATTTTGAATCAAATAAAGATGTAAAGGGTGTTTGGTTTTCCCTTTCCTAGTCTAAAAGAAAAAGAAAACTTTGGTTTGCCTGCAATTTTTTTTAAACTAAAAAATAGGTTGAGAAATGAGACAGCGAGAAAGAGATAGGAGCTATGATAGGATTAAATTTTTTTAATTCTCAAATAAAAAAAATGATATGGCAATATCCTCTATATATTATTAAATATGTTTAAAAGAACATTAGATAGAAAAACAGGTTTTTATTGATAAAGAACTCGGTTTATGTGTGCGTTTATTATCTTTACAAATCAGAGTGCGCGCCAGTATTTGCTGAACCCTGCCTTCATTGGCGTGACCAACTTTAATTTGATTATTAAAATATAAATTGTTACCAACGCTTTACAAGCAACATGAAATTTCTGATTAATTGGAACTTCCACAAGTATTTTCACTTTAAAGCCTAAAAAAAGATAAAGAAACGAAAAAGATGACAAGGAAAAATGCCACATTAGCACTTCATCTATATCAATGTGTGTATAATCACAAGTTCCCAGTGAGATTTCTCAATGTTTTAAAGTCACACAACCAACCAAGAACCAAAACCACTGCTAAAGCCAGAGATCCTACACCTACAGGCTATGGATGAGATAGAAGGGCAACCAGAACCACCTATTAACAAAATAGAACATCTCACTCAAATTTCATTGCTTCATGTGGAAATGCATCTTATCCAACTAGATCCCTTGACACTACGTTTTCCGTCACTTCCTCAATCTTAGAACCAGCTCTCGCGGGGCTGTTGCTCATGCTTACACCCTCACCCATGCTACATCTTGAATGTTTAATTGCATCACCAGTTCCTCCTGATTTCAAGGGGCTCATACTAGACGGGCTAGAACTGGAAACATAATCTTCCAATTGTTTTGGCCTATTCAGGGCATGGCAGTGTGGGCAGTAATAAGTTATATATGGGAAATCCTCCTTCCTGGCAAGTCCTGGAGAACACCCACAAGGAAAAACAGTTTGAAGTTCAATATTCTTCTGCAAGAACACTATAAGTCTGCAGTGTACATGTGTGCAATTTTGTCTAATCAGGGTTCAAAAGATATTCTTGAGTTGATGCTATAATTGCAAAAGTAGATGCCACTAACCATTGTGCATATGGCAGTTGCCACATATGAGTGCATAAGACTGTGTTGGATCTTCACCCACAAGCAAGGCAGCAATTCGAGCAAGCCATCCCCCATCATGTGTGGAAGGTCCCTGTGGATAATAGTGATCAACAACTAGTTGCTCATGCTCAGAATCTGGAGGACCCTCATTCCCTGCAGAATGGGTTGTTTCATCATCAGAATGAAGCAATGGAGTGCTTCCTGTACTACTGGATCTAGTATGCAATTGCTTTCTTTTCCGAAGTCCACTTGATGGCACTACCTCAATGTCATTGCTCTTCCCCACTGGCACATTAAGCTTAGATTCATCTCCAACATAGACTTTCAAACCTGAATCTGCACCCAACTTAGAAGCCAGGACAGTTGCAGCGGCAGCCTTTGCTGCTGGATCGGGATCATATCTCTGCATCAAGGTGCTTTAAATAAGCTTGATTTGCAAACGACATACTTTCAAAAAAAAAATCCCTAGGATCTAGCTCATAAGCAAAACAAATCTAAGAACAAACAAAAACTAGAAACCAAAATTTTGTCCATTGTCTTCATTTCAAATTTTAGAAAATAAGAAAAGGAGAAATCTTAATTTATTGCTTTACATTCTGTTTCATAAAATAAGATTCTTTAAAACAGGCTTTTGCCTACAATTTACTTAAGCGGCAACTTCTTCGATATGATTAGTCAAAGCATTTATAACTTCCTGCAATGTTCTGTGCATTGCATATACGCAACAAATTATCCTAAAGTGATTCTGCAAGCAATGCTATTAATGGTTTCTTTTCCTAATTCAAAATAAATTGAGGCTCTAACTATTACCTTTTCCCTAGCTAAATAACTCTTCTTCTAACGATCCAAAGGTGGCTTATACTACTAGGAAAAAAAAGTTTTAAAAAAAAGAGGTAAATACTTTTTGCAACAATATGTATCAGGGAGGTTTACCTCATGCCTTTCCTATCATAGCATTAATAACAGAAGAAAGTTCAAGCAGAATTCAGGCACAGGACTTGAAGGAAATTTGATGAAACCAATAGCTGGTTTTCTGTAATTACCTGAATAAGCTGCTGTGTAGTGTAATAATTTGTCTTCTCCTTGAGTTCATCAATTTTTGCTTGTCTTTCAGCACGAAGTCTTTCTAGAGTTTTCTGGTCCCTGCGATCACCTATAAGATAAAATTGCAAATTAACAAGACTGCCCATAATTAAAAAACAAGAAATGATTGAACCTTGTCATATCAAATAACATAATATATCACCATAAAACAGTTTAGTATGGTTATCACTATCCTTAAAAGCCGCGCAGCTTAACTTCAATGGTACAAAAATTACAAAAATACAATCATGACACAAAGAAATATATAAAAAATTAGAAAGAGTGTTTTGAATTATAATAAGAATAACTATGGACTGCCACTTATGCTGTTTGAATTTGAATAAGAGAGAGCTTTGCCTAACATGAAAAGCTCAGCAACAGATTTATGAACTGTCCAACTACCTACAGAGAGCATGAACGATACCTTGATCATCAAAAGATAGACAGAATCAAGGATCGCATTCCGAAACAATAAATCAAGACTAGAAATTCCTGACACAGATTACATGGAAGTGCACTAAGAGGATTCTTGGTCAAATCTTAGGAAGATAATTTACTAAAAAAAATTCTTTGGTGTACAAACAGGGGAAATAGAGCAAAGATAATTGACTGAAACAGCCCAACTCCAACCCATTTAAATCAGTAATAAGAAATTATATAAGAAACAATTCAGCTCTGTTTTTTACCTTGAAGTGTGTACAAAAACCAAGATAAGCATGATAAAATTTATATTAATAGAAAATAAGGTCTCTTAAGGATTACATTTAGGCTTCTTTCTGAGCATTTTGTATTATTGCTGTTATGCTACAGTAGGAATATTCTGATTCAAGTTGTCAGTCCAAAAAGGTAGAATAATTTATATATTAAAAGTCTCTAAACTAATCGCTCAACATTGTATATAATGTTCTTGTTTCATATAATTTCTTTTTTTTTTTTTTGGCCTTTTCTCTTTTTAATAATAGTAACTAACAAACAAAAGGCTAAAGGGGAAGCAGCGAAATTGGTCTTCTTGGAAAGGGATGGATAGAAAATAAGTACAGGAGTGGATGATAAAAAAAGGGAAATCACCAAGCTATAAAAGGGATAGAAAACACCCATCCAATTAATTTTTCAAAATAAGTTAAAAATTTATTTCAACCAATGAACATAATGTCTTCTGGTTTCAAACTGCCAACTGTATCAATCCTATACTCTGCAATTTTATGCTCCTCACATGATATCTATAGTTGAATCAACATGTCTAGTTTAGGAACACACTTCATACAAACAATCTTAGAATTTTTGACTTCTAATAGATATACCTCACTATTCAAAGAAGTCAAAACCTCCAAAAAGGCAAGCCTCATACATCAATTAGCATGATAACAAACTTTGTACACAAATATAATAATAGATAAAAATTTGTACACACAAGCATTAAAGAAATTTCCAACATGCATGTGTCCAGCATGAAAACAGCAAAATAAATAGCTAACTTTCCAGTAAGAGAAGTCATAAGGATATTTCAAGCAATCTACAAGGTTAGAGCTTCTCTGGGCTAGGTAATATATTTTTGCAAAAAAGCCTGCACAGTATTCTTGGCAATGTTATAATATAACCAACAAAACCTTAATTCAAAATATCATATCAGCAATGATATGCAACAAATCACCAAGTTTCCATGCCCTTGTATTTTTTTGGTGCTGGGCGGAAGATGGGGAGCCTCGTATTTTCAAATTTATGCACATAGTTAGCGCATTATCACAAATTCTATTATCAGGATTCACCCCAGTTGTAAATATCCAACAGCTACTACCATTTAATAACATTAAAAAACAAAAAATATAGACAAAACCAGTTTAGACCTTTAACAACAGCATGAGAATTGTGTAAGATATTGAAATGAGTTACTTACACATATTTGTGATGCTTACAAATGTAGAATAAGCAATAGAAGAAAAAACAGGCAAAAGGAACATTGGCAAAACCCTAAATGCCCTCATCTTCCAATCCAACTCCACGGATCTTGTTGTCATGATGGCATAAGCAACTGCAATAACCTGTAAATTGACAAGAAAATCCTCATGGAAGGACGTGCCGAAGAGTTTTCTTTGAAAAGATAGAAAGTTATTGGAAGTAGTTTTTCACATTTTCCTTCTCTCTCTCTCTCTCTCTCTCTCTCTCTCTCTCTCTCTCTCTCTCTCTCTCTTTTCTTAAAAGAAAAAAATAGCCATTTGGGCAGCACTTCTTTTCTGGAAGAAGTTGATAGAACGAACGATGGTTGGATTCAGAGGTAAACGGAAGATGCATACACCAAATATGGATGAAGAAAAAAAATCAGAGTTGGTGTGCAAGATATTATAAATGGTTGGATGCAGTGTATGAGGAAAATCACCAATGACATCTACCGTGAACCCTTCAAAATAGAACAATGTTTTTCAAGACAAGTACTAATACTACTAATAGTGTGTGAAAAACGTAAAGCTATGAGTTGCAGATTGGCATAGAGATAGAGTAATGAGGGTGGAGGGTGGAGGGTGGGTACCTCCAAAATGACAGAAAAAATAATGAGATGCCTAATCATTCTCCTCCAAGTCTGGGATCTTCTTTTCATTCGCGCGAGAACAGCGGCCTCTTCCTTGGAAATGTGTTGAAGCCTCTTCTCGAAATCGTCCCCGTGAATCCTAAATATTGCATTCCAAATGCGGGAGAGGACTCCCTTGCTTTTCTTCTTCACCACCTGCAGCGGGGGACTGGATTCTTTGCTTTCACCGTCAGGAATGCCTTTGTCCTCCGCCATCACCCACGGTTGCCTCTTCAAACACAGATCAAATTATTTAAAACACGTAAATGAATTGCTAAATCATAGTACTAAGTTAAAGAAGTCGGAGGATCATTTCATTTTAGATCCAACAAGTAGGGACTGCAAAATAAGGAAGAAATACCAGGAAATTATCCTCTCCTCTCCTAGTATTTTTGGTTATAAGGTATATGTGTACTATAATATAAATGATAATCGATATCAAAGTTGCAGATCTGATCTTACTCCTCCTCCCCTCTTCTTTGATTGATGATAAGAAAAGCAATTATGGGTTTTGTTGAAAACAGAGAATCAACTCCGTGAGATAAACGCGGGTTCCAGGGCCCTCCTCTTTTTTAACATCACCATACCTAAACCCTTCCAAACAAGTAATCAGCCATCTCTCTCTAATTAATTTTAATTCTGGATATACCTAATTCTATTTCTATCTCAACCCTTGAGAAAGGGGTAGAATATTAATTTATTCATGTTTACATAAATATTAGTAAAAGAAAAAAAGTACGATTTTTAAAAGAAATAAAAAAAAATACATGTATTTTTTATTTAAATATTAAAATTAATAAATGAAAGGAAATCAAACAAATTGTAAAGATCGTTATTTGGTTAAAAAATAAAAGGAAAAGGAAAAAAGTTATTATAATATTTTTTTTATTAATTATATCCTTTGATTTGGTTAATTCAATCTCTCGTGTACTTATGCAGATATAGATAAATCTTGATTTTGAGACTTGAGATGGTTAAGCTGTTAATAAGATGACTAATGTCTAATAACCCAATTATTATGTCAAGTACACTGAACTCTCACATTCCCCATTTTTTATATGATTTACCTTTCCTGATTAATTGCTTGCTTGCATATCTGTATATGTCTTACAATTACAAGTGAATTTGATGCTGGTATGACGGTAGCATTGCTTTGTTCCAACCTACGTGCTAATATGTTCGTTGTGGTTTTAAGTTATTTTAAATTTTGTGCATGTCGTCTTCTTTACATGCCTTCACCATGTCTTTAAATAGATATAATTTAGTTAGAGAAAAAGGAAACTTATCAAAAAAGAGATAATTGTTTAAGGAGAAAATTGTTTGTGATTTTTTTTATATGGTAGATAACGAGTTGAAGATACAGCATAATTGAAAGAATTAAAGAAAGCATTTACGCGGGATTGTCATAGAATTTGCTGAAATAATTAAGGTTTTTATGGACATTTCAATGTCTAAATTTATTTTTATCTTTTTTTCTCTAATTGGAAAAATTAAAAAATTAAGTTTTTGAGAGAAACTAAGTGACATTAACTATCCAAACGGATTATTTACACCCCCACTTCCTCTCTTAGCATCTCATTACCATTATCATCCATTCTTTCTTCTTTTCACACTCGAAATCAAGATACTAATTTACTAAAAAACTCACACTCCACATTCCTTTTCTTTTTCTTGACCAAAAACCTTAAACCCTTTAGAGATTAAGCCTCAAATCAAATTCCAATCATCCATTTGATGTTAGATAGTTTAGAATCATAAGTAAATCATTTTGTTTTTTTTTTTTTTTGTTTAATTTTATGTTTAGTTTTAAAATATTTAGGATTTTAAATTTAGAGGTACGATTTGAGGCTACAATTCAAGCATTCCGAAAATAAATTTTCAAAAATTATTGAAAGTTTCCAAAAATGGTGTCCAAAAACTTTTTTGATGTATCAAAAATTCATTTTCAGAATCTCTCAAAAGCTTCTAGATATCCACTTCTGAAAACCTTTAAGAATTTTTAGAAGTGTATTTCTAAAATTTCTCAATGGTTTCTAGACATTCATTTCTAAAATCTTTCAAAAACTTTCGAATATAGATTTTTGGTACACAATAACCTTTGGCCATTAATAAAGACCAAATAAATTTTTAGTACACAAGAATTGACCACATTATGTCATCAACAAACTGGCAAATCCGCCAATAAGGCTTCATCTTTTGGCCACCAAACACTGCTCGTTCAATAACATTTGCAACATTTTATAATTCTGACAAATGTGCATCTAAAAAATATCGCTAAATGTGAAGAGATGTTTATGCACAAGAGTTCCCTTCCTTTTCCTTTAATTGGGGAAAATTAAAAAATTAAGTTTTTGAGAGAAACCAAAGGATATTAAATATATTTCCATCTCCCTTATTTTATTTTATTGGTTATCTAAACAAAAGAAAGGATTCTCTCTTTTCCATCTTTACTTAACTTTACTTTCCTTTTTTCCCATTCCCATCAACTTAAACATAGGTTTAATTATTTTGTTTTTATGTATATGAAAGATATTATAATCCTTTTTATTAAAGGTATAAAATAAATTATAAAAAATTATAATAAGTAATTTTTATAATTAAATAAATAGATCATAACTTATGCTATGTTTGGATAATATTAGTACAAGAAAGGAAAAAAAAGAAAATTAATGTTTTTTTAAAAGAAATGAAAAAACATATGTATCCCTTATTTGAATAGCTAAAATTAATAATAGAAAAAGAAAGAAAATGAATCCTATCCATCATTATTTACTTAGAGGATGGAAAGGAAAGATAATGATTTATTATAATTTTTTTACCAATTATATCCTTTGGTTTTGCTGTTTCACGTTATCTTGTGTGGTTATACAAATATGGGTAAACATTTGTCTTTAATCAGCCACAATAATTTTAAGAATTCTATGGATTTTAAATAAGAAACTAACTAGTAAGTCTCCAACTAACCTTATTATTTATAAAATAAGAGCTAGTAAACCCCCCTAAAAAAAAAAGATAAATTATTCCACTAATATATATTTCAACTAATGCTTACAAGGCTACACAACATAAACTGAAATTTTTTGCAATATGAGAACAATAATTATAGGAATTTTGACTTTCAAGATGTCAACATAATTTACTAAACCCAAAAACTCTTGAATGAGAGCATATATACTGAAATGAATGCTAGAGATGATCATTCTAATGAAAGAATCTTTGTTTTGTCACCTTTACAACTCCACATTTTTTTTTTTTCATTTTGTAGCTCAAGGACTTATAAATTAAATAGAATGTCTCAAGTTAAAATATTACATTTTACATTAAAAAATAAAAATTAATTAAAAGGACAACTTGTTTTCCTCTCTTACTGATTACTATTTTCTAATGCTTGTAAGTAAATAGGTCATTATTAAGTAATAAAATGATGAGTGACTATTGTTCCTACAATGATTATATATGAAAAGAGAGGAAGTTTATTTGGTATATGCCCTAATCCAATCGGATTGGCTATGGATACATTTCTACTTTTCTATTATTATTTAAGTCATTATTTATCTATGATATTGTATGCACATAATTGATATTTACTAACTTTTGTAGATAATGTCTTTGGAATAAATATGCTTTACAAAAGAATTACAATGAGATTGTAACTATGAGATCATTACATCAATGTATTGTTCCTAGTTGATGCTTTGTTAAGAAAGGTTTTTGATAAAAGCTGTTAAAACCAGTACATAATTATGCTCTTACTTATGAAGCAAATGACCGATCTCATAAGTTGAAGTTTATCCTTTAACTAATTTCATAGGTTAAAGTTTGGATAAACATGAGCTAACATGTGAGTACTTGTTACAAGAACAAGTTTACTAAACATGACCTAAGAAAAGAATGCTATTTGGTAATCACGTAGTGTTTACAGCAACATTCTCATGTGATGATTGTTTAAGTGATCCTTCAACTTCAGATTACTTATGATTTTATATGATAAATTTTATAATTTGATTTTACTTTACTCCTAGTTCTAATCATGGATGCTTTAATTGGGTATTGTTGCGTATAACACGAAACATATGAAGATGCTTGAAATAATCAAAATAGGATTCATCACCTTGTGTGATCAAATGAATATCTTAATTAATCTTAATTGAATTATCTCAAGAAATCTTTGGCAAAGTGAAATAAGATTTTGGAATAGTTCTAAAGCTTATTCAAAGTTAATGTTAAGAGCAATACTTAATATGGTTGAACAAGATTAAGAAGTCGATGGTCAATGTTGAATTGAGATATTAAGTGATGAACAAATATTAATTATACTACTAGACCATGTACGAATATGTTGTCAAACCACATTGACATTCCTTAGAATTAGGATCATGGTAACAAGACTAGTATTGCTCACGATCTATAAATATAAGATTGTTTAATTGGAGAATTAATGATGAAACAAAAATAGTTTTGATTTATCTAATTCAAACCAAGGATTATATTGCTTATATTTACTATCAACATGTTAAGGAGCCTAACAGGTCAATATAATAGGAAATAATGTAAAAGATTGAAATTGGGATAAATTAAGTTAGATTTAATTTATTAGGTCAATAACTAATATGGAGAAACATAAAAAGGGCCAATTCTAAATGAGACATTGTATGATCAGCCAAGGTAGTAATCCTATTGAAAATAAGACTTGGTTAAGAGGTTATTTTATTAAGAATCGAATTAAGCATAAAAAAACCTTAATACCCAAAGGCTTTGCCTCACCCTTTGTCTCTATATAAAGAACTTAAGCCTCCCACTTGTTTGTAGCATTTTAAGAGAATAAACATGTTATGTGTTGAGAACAATTGAAAGAAAACACAAAGAGGGTAGTTGACTAATCTCACTAGCTAGAGATTTAGGTTTTGAGTTCTTCCTATCCCTTGGAGAAGGTTTTTCACCTTGTTTGCATGGATTATTATTAAACACTACACACTTGGACAACTACTAATTTGCAACAACCTACCTTGAGGTTCTTGAAGTATTCTTGATGCCATCATAAACAAAGTAAGTAAAATTGTTTTTATTGATTGCATACGTATGTTTGTGTACAATTTCATCAATGTGATCTGAGGCTTATATGATTGAAAATTTTTAAATTCCATTGCTTTATACTCTATTCTTAGATGTTCAATTCCCAACAATGGTACTAAAGTCTCGTTGATTTAGATTACACAAACTAAAATTTGTATGGTTACTCTTGATGTCAAAAACTGTTTTGATTACAATCTGTTTATCGTAACAAAAAAGGATGAAGAACAACTTTTTTATTTTGTTTTCAATTGATTTTTTTAGAATATAAAAATATAATATTTTAGGATGATTAGGATTAAATTTCATGATTTATGGACGTGGTTTACTGACCAAGATTGAATTGACTTCATGGTCAAAAAATTGTTTTAGGTTCTAGTAGCCCGTTGTTTGCGTGAAGAAAATTTTGGGTCCCTCTCAAGCGATATTTGATTGATCTAAAATTTTAATCCATGATTCCATGCTGGTAGAACATTTTTATCTAAATTTTGAAAACTTTAATGCCAAACATAAACCCTAATGAACTAACATGCAAACCATGTAAACAAAAACCCTAATTAACTATAAATCATGCAAATAACTTTATTTTAATTAAATAACATGCAGTTAAACTAAATTCAACTTAAACAGAAATTAAATCAACACAATATGCAAAACTCGAATGACATAAACCCTAATTTAATGCAATTCATGCAAACCTAGTCAATAAGTACTAAATCGAATTGAAACAAGATTAATTAAATGAAGAATTAACTAATTATTACCCTAAAAACAAAATAAAAAACAATTGAAATAAAAACAACTACACCCAAATTGTAATTATATCAATTTAAACCTAAATCATGCTAACCCTTACAAGCATGTGATAATTAAACTTAAATCTAGCCCTAACAATGCAAATTGAATGCTTAAAGATGACTTAAACATGTAATTGAATTGACTCAAACAAAATAGAACATGAACCACATGAATTAAGCAAGGCTTAAAGAAAGAATCTCAAATTATAAAGATTAAATCCAAACTAATAGCAACTAATACTTTTTAAATCAATTTGCATGAAAATTAAGTAAAATAGAATAGAAAGAAAGCTTTAAACCAGAATTTAATTGAAGTAAACTTAAAATAATGTGTATATACTAAATTGAAAAAGCATAAAACTAAAAGAACAAGAAACTTGAAATTCGAAAGTTTAAATGCTAAAGAAAACTTAAAATAAGAAAGCTATGGATTGGTCTATCACCCCAACCTTTGTACATCGTTTTTCTAACACTTAAATCATGTATTTATAGACCTAAAAATCCCCTAGAGTGTTTGGCTAAATATGGGATTCCAAAAAGACTTCACATAATTTCGATTGGACTTTGTGTTTTTAATCCCAAAATGCTTCTTCAATAAAGACTCTTAAAAAGAAAGCTTCTAGATCTTTATATACTATAACTTATCATGTAGTAACTTATACCATACATAAACTTATCAAAAATAGAATCTTGCCAAATCAAGAAAGTATATTTTCAGCCTTACTATATTTAGTTTCCAAAAAGTTGCTTCAAATCCTTCCATATTGATCTTCTTTTTCTCTTCCATACTTTGACTTAAATTCTTGAAGAAAAATAAAAAATCATTTTCTTCCAAAATGCTTCCTAAATGCCCATGCAAGTTATATTTATAACCCATGCAAAATTCTACTCTAGGTAGAATTAAGAATACTTTCTCACTAAGAAAAGAAATCCAACTCCAAATAGAAAAAAAAATAGAATTGCCACCTCATTATGCCACATTATCTTCCTTAACCAATAAAAAAACTTTGTAAATGCCATGTCATCCCATAATAATCCCATGCATGCGCACTTATATAAGCTACCATGGACTTGCAATTATGTGAAAGTACAATTTTGTCCCTATTTAATGCCAAATTTCCTTTTTCAATTCTTTGCGTGAATTTTCATCTTCTTTCTTCAAGATTCATTATTTTCAACTCCATAACACTTGCCAAAGCAAATTTTACACATCTTTTCCATTCTTGAACTTTAAGATTTGTAAGAAAATTAAAACTTCTAAGAACATCTCAACTATCTAGAATATGATCGAGGATCATTCAAGAATTATTAAGAAACTTCAAGAATATTCAAGAGTTACCAAGAATCATTCTTTTCTTTAAGAAAACCTACAAAACAGAAAATTCAACCATTTAGGAGTAAAAAAAACTTTATTTTACTAAGAACTAAGCAAAAGTCAACCATAAAAGCACTAAAAAAAAACTTTATAAATAAAGTTATCAACTAGATGCTCAAAAGGTGTGTCATTAGATGACTAACCCAAAGACCACAAATTCCTTAAGAAGGAAGCCCTAGCTATAAGCAAACTTTTCGATTTGGAATAAGATTTGGTCAAAACCTATTTTAGTTCCACTTCTTGCCAAATTTAGATTCCTAAAAGGTTAAGACTTAAGAAATCGAATTTTTTTAAGATTTCAAATCAAAATAGAACTCCTAAATGGTTTAAAATTCCTTATTGACCTAGAACTAGAAATCTTAGTTGGATGAGGACTTCATAGTATTTGTAGTTTGACTTAGATTTTAATTAATTTGGTAATCCTAATTGGATTAGGATTGTATGACCAAAATAAATTAAGAATCCTAGTTGAATTAATAGGCTTAAATAGTTTAGAATATTAATTGCTTAATTGCACAAGGAACTACAAATGTATTTTCGTTTGAAATAAACTACTAATCCTAGTATGACTAGGATTTCCCAATATAAGTAGTTTGATTTGGATTTCAATTAATTAATAATCTTAAATGGTTTACGACATGAACTATTAGTTTAAATTAAGTATCCAAATTGAATTATAAATCCTAAATGATTTAGGACAAATAATTACAAACTACTTATCCTAAAACATGTAGTAGACATATTCGACCATATTATCCTAATTTGTCTAGGTTCTAAATAATGTGTTATTTGAATGAAGCCTTGCATCATAGTAGTTGAGCAACATTTAAATAAATGATATTGATATTAATTCAAAGGATATATTTGTAAGATCATGAGCTTGAATCAAATATGTTATTTATTATCACATTTTGAATATGATTGTGTGATTGAATGATTATGAACCCAGTAAAGCCTTGCATCATAGTAGTTGAGCTAATATTTGAATAAATGATATTAATATTAATTCAAAATATAGATTTGTAAGATCATGAGCTTGAAGCAAACATGTTATTTATTATCACTTTTTGAATATGATTGTGTGATTGGATGATTATGAACCTAAGACCATTTTACACATATCGTTGATGGTTAAATTATGTTTTATGGTATTCCTATTGAAATAAGACTTGTACGCCTTGCTTATCTCTTGAATTCCGAAGTTATGACATTATTTTCTCATCTTACTTCCCTTGAATGTAACTCAAGTTTTCTCTAAATGATGTAGTATTAGAATTAAAATAGAAATTAAGTTCGAAGTCCAAGAATGGAGATTCAGGGAACCATGAAGGTAACAAGGAGATTTCGTAAGATGGCTTAGGAAATCTTATCATTGAAATCCGTAGGATTTGACCATCTAAATCCTTAATGGCTAAGCTAGCTTAGTGAAAGTCCATAATCATCCAAAAGTAATATGCATGTTGAAGTTATATATATGTTTGATATATGATAAATTCCATTTATGCTGTATATGTTAGTATGTAAATATGCATGCTAAAATTTATATACATGTTTGATTTATGATAAATGCCTTGTATGTTTAAATGAGCATGGTAAAATTATATATATAATGAAATCTTTTGCATGCTATATGAGACATAAATGAAATGAAATCCCTCATTAAACATTAAGAATATGTTGTTCAACATGATTAGTTGCATTCCATTATCATAACAAAATAAGAGTTTCCACTAATGAGAGCTTGTTGGGTAAACTCAATGTGCTCATTATTCAAAATATGTTTATGTTATGTCCAATGGATCCTACTTAACTAACTTATATTATTTGAATAGCTAAAATCATGATCATATGAAGTTAGAGGCAATGATTAAGTAAATCACATATGATGTGGTTAGACAAGGAGTTGTAGCTTAATTGATCTAGGAGTCTCATTGAATATGGTTGATAAGCAAAATTTTTTACCTAATTTACCTATCACAACTTTTTAGGTAAACTCCAGGTTATCATAAACTAAATGTGATCCTAGCCCATTAGAAAAAATATGATTTTTCTGAATCAGTAATGATGGCTATTAATTTGAAGAAAATAGTGTGAGCAACCAATTAAAAGATAAAAGACCACATCTAAATTGGTTTAATCATTATGACTTTTACTTATTTATACTTTATACTTGCATAGTTTCTAGAATATAGAATAATAACTTATCATTTTGAAGCATACATAATGCCAACTTGGCCAAAACTTCTTGTGTTGGTACTAAGACTTAAGTTGAAAATCAAGAATGAAATGTATTACAAGAATAAAGTGGAAGTGAAGAACCAAACTTAAACTTGGAAGTGCAACTAAGTATGAATATAACCAGAAAACTAAAAGTTGCTAATGTAATCAAATCCAAACACACTAAGCTTTTTGAACCTATATTGGAATTTGTACAAACACTAAACTATATGAAAACTTGAATTAAAAAGTAAGGACTAAACAAAATCTAAAAGCTAAAAAGACCTACCACTTTGAATCAACCAAACAGAAACGATAAAGAAAAAAATATTGGAAACTTGATATTGGGTCCTACATTGAACAAACGGCATCCAATTAAGCTTGAATTTGTAAGAGAGTTGAAGAACTAATTGAAGAGTAAAATTGCAAAAGAAATCATGCAAGAAAATACACAAACAGTGAACAAAAACTAAAACCAAATATGAAATGTATTGGAAATGCATGAAATTGCAAAAGAAAAATTCAATCTACAATTATATACTAAAAAAAAACTTCATTTGAGCTAAGGAAATATTCAACAAGTTTTCCACAAGATTTAACAAAAAAAATCACAGCATTTAAAAAAAAAATAAATCCAAACAATACACAAGTAAGCAACAATAGAGTATATTCACCACTTTTGATCCAAACAGCCATTAGATTCAATTAAAATGAAAGCAAGTTATCAAATTATAGTAGGTAACAAGTAGAAATAAAGAGTTAAAGAAAAAAAAAAAGGCAAACAAATCTCTAAGGGGAGAAAAGTTCCATGACAAAGTTGACTGTTCACATCTGATTTGCATAGTTATTTGCATCTAATCGAAACTTTTAACTCTGATATGGATTTTTGTGTTTCGAATTTGAAGATGATTTTTTACTATGTTGTATCCCAAGGAATGAGGAATCTATGAAAAAAAAAACTTGAACAAAAATAAGGTAGATTTGATTGAGTTTGAATCCAAAAACTATAGATATATTAGAGAAAACAATTTCAAAATCGGCTTGAGGAGTAATAAGAAATCAAGTAATTTGAGCTAGAAAATGATCGAATTTGTAAATTTTATTACAAGAATCTTAAAGATCATTAAAAAAAATACTTGAAATTGTAAATTGGCAACAAGATTCAATGAATAAAATCTAGAAATAGACTATTTGTATGCTAAGAAAATTTAAAAAACAGAAAGGAAAATGCAGGAAATAGAGAAAACAATATAAAACCTAAGCTAAGTGTTTTGAATGCCCGGCTCCTACCCTCTATTCATAGGTAGAAGGGAGGTCCTAAAAAGCTCTGGAAAATATCTCCACACAATTGGGCTTTTAAGGTTTCTTCCTTTTGGCATTAGTTGCACATTGGTTGGCGCCTAGCTTCTTCAATAGATTTGCAAGCTTCATTCACATGTAATGGTTGATCCAAAAAGTCAAATTAATGACTAATCATAGCCTCCTAAAATGATAGCTCAGTTTCTCTTCTTGGTGCTTTTCAACCCGACTGGTGACGCCACAAGCTCTATCAATCTTTTATGCACACATCTATGAACCCATGCATTCTTGCATCCATCTTTATCTTCTACAAAAATTTCAAACATTTTATGAACATATTTATCAAACATTTTACTAAAAAAAAAAAACATTGAAGATAATATTCAAAATTCACGGAAGAAAAGTCGAGAAAAACTCCCTTAATGGCAATATAGCCTATTGACACTAGTTTAAGTTATTTGTACAAATTGCACAAAAAACCTTTCGAATTACATAAAAAATGTCCAAAATTTCTAAATTTCATTATTTGTACATACACATAAGATTAATGTGCATTTAGGAGCAATTTTGCAAAAAATCCTAAAAAATAAGCCAAAATATGAAGTAAAAAATGATCATTGAAAAGCTAAAATTTTAATGCAATAAAAAATTAAGCTTTTGTTTGTCCTCAAGCAAAACAAGATTGACTATGAATCATATTATACTTTCAATGCTTTATTCAACATGAATGCCCCATGGATTGATTAATGGATATAACTAAAGCAAAAACATGAACACGTGTTAAGATACAAAAATCCACCTAAGTTAAGATAATTCCTAAATATGATTCCATAAGCAAGCAACACTTCTCATAAATCCTTGCTTGAAATCTAGTAATGTTATTGAAAACATGCAACTTCAATAACAAAGATAAATAAAGTGTCCTCACGTTCCATATGTTTGCTTATCACATCTCTTTCCACTAATGCAGATAAACACATGACCAAAGATTATTTAAGACTTAAATAAGCTTGTAATATAAGGCTAGGGTCAAGGTATGAGAAAAGTCCTTCGACTAAAGTACCCTAAAAATACATCATATGTCTATGATCGTCCATAATTGAGCTCTCAAGATAAAAAATGTAAGCTTGAGCAAAGAATCAACCCCAAACTTTGACTTTGCCCACTTTTCTTTATTTTTTTTGCTTTTTCAGCACTTTATTGCTTTTGTTTTTCTTTTTTTTTTTTCACAAATTATTTCTTTTTTTTTTCCTTTTATTTTCTTATTCTTTTTTCAAGCTCCACCTTTCTTCCCTAATAGTGCATAGCTCATAAATGATGCATGAATGTTTTAATGCATATGGGGTAAGGAACCTAAAAGATAGAAAATATTAAAACAAAGGCTTGGGCTTGTAATGTGATTTTAATACAAAGAAAATGCATCATAAGGCTCAAATGGGGTGACTATCGAAGAATTATCTCAAGGTTAGCTCAAAAGGCTCAAAAGATCCAAAGATGGCCTATATCATTTCCCTAATCATATGTCCTTTAGGATTTTACTTCAAAAAATGATCAAAACAAATTCTAGAATCATGAAACACAACTCTAAATACCAATGCAAAAACAATCTCATGCTCACATAATCATCACCAAATAAAAAAAAGTAATTCAATTAACAAAGCATCAACTCACAAATGAAAACACATAAGCAAAAATTCACTAAACCTAAGCATCACCCCATATTTCACACAACATTCAATCTTTTCTTAAACTATATTCATTCTCAATATTTACATATCTTTGGCCTAAAAGAACTAATAAAAAAAAAACACAATAATGCTTCAAGCTACTACAAATTAAGCTCAATTTAAAGGCAAAACTTAAAGAAAATTTGAAAATTTTTTTAAATTTTGAACAATTTTTCATACCCTTAAACTTAGACAACACATTGTCATCAATGAGTAAGTATTATGCAATAAAAGCGCAAAAGAAAAGAAGAAGGAAACTTTCTATTAACATGGAGGCATGGTGACCGAATATTCATTTCTTGCTTTGGTTAAAACTAGTGCATCCTCCTTAAGCTCTTTTTCAACCTACAAAAAAAAAAAAAACTACACAAAGAACTACATCATTATATGCAAGAAAAGATAAGAAAAACATAAAAACAACAAAATAAGTAAATGAATAAAACATGAAGTAAAGCTTGGGTTGCCTCCCAAGAAGCACTTTTTTAAGGTCAAAAGCTAGACAATTAGAATAAGCTCACACTATATATTCATAATGATCACTCTACACTCGATTCTCAAATTCAACCATTCCAAGACCTTTCTCTTAACCATCTCATAAAAAATATGGTCTAATGGTGGATCATTTGGGCATGTAAGAATGATAGTGAAATTTTGTACAAAATCCTCAACCTCATACCTAGAAGGATTAAAGTAAGTGGGTTTCAATTTTGGAATCCAATCAACCAACCTATCATTGGCAGTAACCATATCATATCCTTTTTGCATAATATCCACATCTTTCCTTCTAAAAAAACTATGATAGGTATGTTTAAATTGAAATCGCTCAAAAACTAGTGAATCAATCAAAAAAGATATCCTATTAAATATAACTGGGGCATCACCCTCCATCCTAGCAGTACTAAGATCATCATGAGCAAAGTAAATTTCTTAAGGTTTGGTAAATCTAAAACTAAAGGTCTAGTCACTTTAGAGAGTGTGTCAAAATCAATTACAGGCTCAGCATTGAAAGGTGGTGCAAATTGACAAGTAGAGGTTATCAATATCTCATAATTATCCTCACTCAAATTCATGTCCTTTGCCTCATCGACTATAAAGGATTCCTCAGGATGCGAAATATGATGCTCTAGGTGAAAAATATCATTAACCAATCATTTAGCTACCTCTACCCTTGAGCACTCATTAGAATCATCAGGGAGTGGCAAAGTTTTAAAAACATGAAAAGTGACTTTCTGATCTTGAACTTGTTAAGACAATTCCTCATTTTACACATCGATCAAAGTTCTAGTAATGGCTAAAAAAAATCTCCCTAGAATAATCAGGATCTTACTATCCATCTTCATATCTAGAACCATAAAATTAGTAGGCAAAATGAATTTTTTTACCTTTACCAAGACATTCTCCATAATTCTTAGAGGGTATTTTCATAACCTGTCAACCAACTGCAAAGTAACTAAAGTGTGCTTGGCCTATTTTTTGCCTAATTTTTTAAAAATGGCCTTGTCATCAAATTGATACTAGAACCTAAATTATATAAAGCTCTATCGAAAGACATACTACCAATAATGTATGTTATGGTAAAATATTAAGATCTTTCAGCTCCATAAGTAGTTCTCTTTAAATCAAAGATGTGCACTTACTAGTGAGTGCAACTATCTCATAATCCTCCAATATTTTCTTTCAAGAGATAATGTCTTTCATGAATTTGGCATAGGTAGGCATCTACTCTAATGCATCCACAAAATGGTTGTTGATGTGCAGCTTCTTAAACACCTTTAGAAATTTGAAGAATTGCTTATCTTCCCTCAATTTCTCTAAGCTCTAAGGAAAAGGAATGTAAAGTCTAAGTGGCTTGACTCTTGGATAAATAGGCCTAAATGAATTGGATAAAGCCTTATGTGTAAGTGTCTAAGGTAACTAAGTAACTCTGACACTCTTATCCACCTTTTTGCCCTTATTCCTATCTTAAACTAGGTCTCTATCAAGCTTATTACCGTTAGACCCCTCATCTACCATATCTTAAAAACCCAACGGGACTTGGCCACTGGTTAATTGCCTCCACTCTTAAGTGTCATTGCCTTGCAATTCTCTTTTCCTTTCTTCTTAGGGTTAACCTTTGTATTACTAGATAAGGTACCCTAAGGTCCCATACTAAAGAAGGTCACTAATTGACCAATCTGGGTCTCTAAGTTCTTTATAAACATAGGCTGATTATGAAACATAATGCTTTGGGTCTACATGATTGAGGTTTGAGCCTTAATAAAAGAACCTAAAAATCATCGATTAATGTTTTCTTCTGAAGGGGTGGCATAGATGGATATGGAGGTTTATGTTATAGATGTTACTATTACTGATATGATGGTTATTGGAAACTAGAGGATGAGATAATCTAGTGTATTGGGTCTATTGTGGTGCCTAAATAAACTAGATTGACTAAACTGGTTACTTATCCAACTTGGGCTATATTTAAAAGTATAAGGATTATTAAGCTACCTAGGGTTCTATCCTACAAATTGAACTATCTTCGAATGAGTGCTCAAACATGACTCCCTAAAGTGACCTACCCTGCATACCTCACACATAGCTAAGAAACTATAGGTGTGAATAAACCTAGGATGACTAAAACCCTTTTCTGAGGATGTAACCTTACAATGTAAAGACTCTAGAGATTTGGCTAGGGAATCTACCTTAGCACTAAGCGTTGTAAGCTCATTAAGCTCTTACACCCTAAAGCTCTCTTAGGATGTTATTTTTCATTAGACCACTATAATTATAAGTCGTCATATCCTCAGTATGCTTATAAGTTATGTCAAAAGTCTTACTCATCAAAGCACTTCCTAATGTACCATCTAAGATAGTCTTAGTGTTAGGCACTAACCCATTATAAAAAATCTAGATCTCTAACCATTTCAGTAGTCCATGGTGTGGACATTGCCTTAAGAGCTCCTTGTATCTTTTCTTAGCCTTATATAAGGTCTTCGAGCCATGCTAGAAAAATATAGTGATCTCATTCTTAAGCTTGGCCATTTTCACTAGAGGAAAAAACTTAGCCATGAGCTTTTGCATTAAATCATCCTAAGTGATGATGGAATTTAGTGACATCGAGGCTAACCGACTTTTGGCTTTATCTTTAAAAAAAAATAGAAACAATCTAAGCCTAATGGAATTATAAAAAATCTAAATTTTTAACCATTTTGGTAGTCTATTATGTGGACACCACTTTAGGAGCTCTTTGTATCTTTTCTAAGCCTCATATAAAGTCTCCAAGTCATGATGGAAAAATGTAGTGATCTCATTCCTAAGCTTGGCCATCTTAGTAGGAGGAAAAAGCTTAGCCATAAACTTTTACACTAAATCATCCTAAGTGGTGATAGAATCTAGTGACATCAAGGCTAACTAACTTTTGGCTCTATCTCTAAGGGAAATTGAAAACAATCTAAGATTAATGGCATTTTTAGTAACACCATTATGTTTAAATGTATCATAAATCTCCAAAAAATATCAAAGATGGGCATTTGAATCCTCACTCGGATGACCACAAAATTGCATTGATTGCTATATCATCTAAATGATTGCAAGTTTAATCTCAAAATTATTGGCTTGTACAGCTGGCCTTCTCATGATGGTTGAAAACCATGAAAATACCTAAGGGTTCTAGTATCTTGCTCGACTATGTTACTGGTTAGTTCAATTTGTCTTTCCCTCTTCATCCTCTTACGAGTAGCCTTAAGCTCAAGATCTAAAAGGATTAACTCATGATTCCTAAATGAGTGCATGCATAGGCCATAAGAACACTAGACCAAAAAACAACCAATAAATGGAAACCTAAGTATATATAATTAAGGAAAAAAATGATCAACAACGAAACCTAAGATATGTACACCTAAAATCGAAGGAAGCCGAAGTTCTAGCCTAAAGTATGTACACTAGAAGGAACAAATTTATAAAAGAGTATAGTGAAGAATGATATTAACCTAAGACTCTTGACTCCTAATCCTTAGTAATGTACCAAAAACTTGACACAGGTGAACTGTAAATATACATGTCGAACAAGTAGTAAAAGTGAATTATCAATTAGAATATTGATCCCACATAAATAAGTAGAAATTCTTAAGCTAAATACCAATTATCACCCTACCTTTTTATAGTTGGTTCAGTCATTTATTATCCTTGAAAAATTAACTACTACAAAATTAACAATTAGTAAAAAGCTAGTATGAAAAATAATGAAAATTGACTAAAATCAAATACATTAAAATTAGAATTCAACCAACAAAAATACAAAACCAACTAAAACAAAATCAAGAAAAGAAGTCATGAAAAATAGTGAATTATTCTATGAAAATAAAATGCACAATCCAAGATATGAAATGAAATCAAACTATATCTAAATGGAAACCAATGTTAATAAAACTAATCCTAAAATGAAAGAACAAGGACTCAAGTAAAATACAAAGTTGAAAATCATGGATGAAAAGTATTTACAAGAATCAAGTGGAAATGAAGAACCAAACCTAAACCTAGAAGTGTGACTAAGCATGAATATAACTAAAAAACTAGAAGTTGCAAATGTAATCAAATCTAAGCATGCAAAGTTGTTTGAACCTTAAACAGAAAGCACACAAACACTAAGTAAGCTATATGAAAACTTGAAGTAAAAAGTGAAGACTAAACATAATCTAAAGCTAAAGAACATATAACTTCGAATCAACCAAACAGAAATGGCAAAGAAGAAAATTTTAGAAACTTGATCTACGTTGACATCTATGTTGAACAAATGGACATGCAATTAAGCTTGAATTTGTAAGAGAGTTGAAGAACTAAATGAAGAGTTAAATTGCAAAAGAAAACCATGTAGGAAAAATACACAAACAGTGAACAGAAACTAAAACCAAATCTGACATGTATTGGAAACGCATGAAATTACAAAAGAAAAATTCAATCTATAATTATATAATAAAAAGAAATTTCATATGAGCTAAGGACATAATCAACAAAAGTTTTTCACAAGATTTAACAAAAAAATCACAACATTTAAAAAGGAAACTAGCTTAACAAACTGTACATCTAAATATTACACAAGTAAGCAATAATAAAACTATATTCACTACTTTTGATCCAAACAGCCACTGCATTTAACTAAAATGAAAGCAAGTAATCAGAATATAGCAAGTAAAAAGTAAAAATAAATATCTAAAGAGAAAAGAAGGCAAAAAGATCTCCAATAAGGAGAGAAGTTCCACGCCAAAGTTGACTATTCACATTTAGTCTGCACAGTCACTTTCATATAGCCCAAACTTCCAACTTTGATTTAAAATTTTATGCTGTGAATTTGAAGTTGATTTTTTACTATGTCGTAATCCTATGAATAAAGAATCTATGAAATAAACTTTAACAAAAACAAGCTAGATTTGACAGAGTTTTAGTCCAAAAATTTAGATATATCGGACAAAACAATTTCAACATTAGCTTGAAGAGTAATAGAAAATCAAGTAATTTGAGCTAGAAAATGATTGAATTTATAAATTTTACTGTAAGAATCTTAAAGATCATTTAAAATACACTAGAAAATGTAGATTGGTAGCAAGATTCAATGAAGAAAATCTAGAAATGGACTATTTGGATACTAAGAAAATTTAAAGAACAAAAAGGAAAATGCAGGAAAATCAGGTTATAGAGGTTTCTTCCTCTTTGCGTTGGTTGCACACCGGTTGGTGCTTAGCTTTTTTAACAAATTTGTAAGCTTCATTCATGTGTAATGGCTGCACCAAATGATCAAATTAATGACCAATCATAGCCTCCTAAAATGCTAGCTTAAGTCTTCTTATTGGTGCTCTTTAACCTAGTTGGTGATGCCACATACTCCATCAATCTCCTATGCACATGTCCATGCACCCATGCATTCTTATGTCCTTCATTTTTTTTTTGTAAAAATTTCAAACATTTTATGAATTTATTTATCATACATTTTACTAGAAAAAACCTATGAATATAATAGTCAAATTTAATGCAAGAAAAGTCAAGAAAAACTCCTTCAATACCAATGTAGCCTATTAACACTAATTTAGGTCATTTGCACAAATTACACCAAAAACCTTTCAAATTGTATAAAAAAAGTCTAAATTCCTCAATTGCATTATTTATACCTATATATGAGATTAATGTGCATTTAGAAGCAATTTTACCAAAAATCCCAAGGAACAATCCAAAATATGAGTAAAATTGCACTAAAAATGATCATGAAAAAGCTAAAATTCTAATGCAATCAATAGTCTGGGTTAAACTTTCTTATTTTGATAGAACTAAATATAGCTTGAGTAGGTTGATCCTTGGTCTTAGACTTAGGTAGCCTTAATTTCAATCCCCAAGAGAACGATACTCAACTCATTGTTATTTTACTTGAACATTCTTTAATATACCTTGTTATTAAGTTTTTATTTAGATTTTATTTGGAATTCAATCTATTTGAGATAGTTGAGCACTGTAAAGACCATGTTAAACCTGATGATTCTTTAGAACAACAACCATTTAAGGAAAAGAAAGTTAAAAGAGAGGTGACCCCTAATGCCTTACCCATAAAATTAGCTTATCTAATCAATGAAATAACTGCCATTAAAGTCAATAGTGATCATAAGCTAGTCCATCAAGTCTAAAGCCATTTTGAAAATGGTGAAATGTATGGTGGAACCTACTATAGTGATAGGAGTCCATATGATCAACAATCCAATTGTTACCAAAACACTTACACTCAAGTTTGAAAGGGTTACTATAATCATACTTGGGATATTAGTTTGGGGCAGTCTTTTAGTTTACCACCTTTCTATCCCTTGATTTATCCTACTGATCATTCATTTCTTTAGCATTTTCTTTCACCTCAATACTCTTTACCATTACCATAATATCTTCAAATTTCGCATTATGTTTCACCATGACAAAATTCTTTTCCATCACAATACCATTCATCTTCACATTACTTTCTATCCATACAATGCTAATCACCACATCTTTCATAAAAAAAAGAAATCATCTTTCAAAGAGAATTTCACTAAATTGCTCTAAACTCACTCTACCCTTCTCTAAACCCAAGAAGCCTTTCTTAGAGATCTTAAGCAATTAAGTCAAAATGCTAATACAATAAGTAATTGACTTTAAGATTCTTTACTTTGTTCTATAGAGCCAAAACTAAGTTAGGTAGATAAGAAAGAGTACATATGTAGGGACAACTTAAGGAGAAGAGATATGGTGTGGTGGTTTGATAATGATGATGATATGAAGCCTATTATGGAGAATTTACGAAAGTTTGTTAAGGTTATAAAAGATGAGATAGTGGGTGTAGAAGATAGTTTTATGGTAAAAGAATTTGATGATGATAAACCATTTAAGAGAGTTGAGACAGAGGAATTTATTCAAGAAGAAATTCAACATAATCTTCCACTTAAGCCATTTTTTGAGTTCTTTGAAAATCAATTACCTTATTATTTGAAAATGGATGAGGTAAATAAATGTGTTTATAAGTTGAACTTACTAGATATATCACTTAAGCCCTTGAAACTATTCATCTTTAAATCCAATATTAAGTTTAAAGATGAGGAGGAACTCATTAGCACATAACTTATTTATCTAGTAGCTTTTCCATTCCATGAGCTTATGATTAGAGCTTTAGACACCTCATTCTTTGAACTTCTTCAAGATTTACCATCCATGGAAAAGTAGATGAATGAATTTATTCCCTATATCAAATTGAAATAAGGTTACAGTAATAGTCTTATTCAAGAAAATTTTGAGCCTTATAGTATATACATGCCATTTCCTCGATTCTTTGAGAATCCATTGTCTGATGAGTTGAAAATATATGTATTTGAAAACCCATTATTTAAAAGTAGTGATAAAAGTTGTTTGACTTTACCATTAGATAAAACCCTTGTCAAGTTTAAACCTAAACCATCTATGAAAGATTTTTTCATTTTGACCAAAAATTCATATTCTCCATAATGGTATTTATTTCATTGGTATTGAAGTCAATAATCCCTTTTATTAGCTTATATTGCAATATGCTTAGAACATTTATAGAGGTGAGATATAAATCTACTCTTGAGTATCTGGGTTACTTAGAGCTTACCATTACACATTTGGTACTAAAATAAAAGAAGATCAAGTGGATAGATATAAGAACAAAGCGTGGTGTAATTTTTTAACACAAGCTAAAGTCAAGATATTAACTTTAAACAAGCACTTATTGGGAATTAATCTAAGTTTTACATTTCATGTTTTTTTTTTGTACACATTGCTTATATTGTGGATTTTGCGTATGTTATAATGTTTTTTCTTTTTTTCCTTTTGTAAGATGAATAAAAGATGGAAGAGTAAGAGTTTCAATGGCTGACCATCTTATTTCCATGATCATATAAGAATTTCTTTTAACCTCTTATGTGCTTTTAATTTTTTCTATCTACACATCGATGACAATTTGTCATTTAAGTTTGGGGATAAAGGAAAATTTACTCAAATTTTTTCTAAAATTTTTGAAAATTTTAGAAAAAATTATGCTTAAATTATTTTAGCTTGAATTATTATGATGCCTTATTTGAGTAGTTCTTCATGAAGCAAATGATAGGTAGTTATTGAAAATGGATATAGCTTTAAGAAAAGATTGAATATTATGCAAAATATGAGATGATTCCTTGGATGAGTAACATCTTAGTTTTGAGTTTCCATATGTAGGTGATATTTTGATAATTGAATAACATTTTTTTATCTAGTAATTGATTATATGAGCATGAAACATTTTTTTGCATTAGTAAATGATCATTAATCATGTATTAATCTACGTTAAAGGAGAGAAATGATAAAGCAAACATATTAGTGGGAAGATTAATAACAAGAAAAAGAAAAATGCATACTTGTAGCTTTTACCAAAGATATACGAAATGATAGAAAGAGCTTACAATTTATACATTGAAGCACACCAACTTATAGAGGTGAGATTGTATGTAAAAGTAAATGTAAAATTTTGATTATGGATGATTGACTCAATTAAATTAGGAGCAATAGTCAATTATAATATTTGTCTATCTTAGAGATTTTTTTCTTACACGTAAGAAAAAGCATAAAATATGTTCATTATAATGATGCAAATAGAATATCTATAGATAAATTGATTTTTACCAAATTCAAACTTAAAATTACACCCGAAATGAGAAATTTAATTTGTCTAAACAAAAGTAGAAAGAAAATAACATAAATCAAAGAAGGTTTTTAGCTATTTATTATATTAGATTATATTTATAAATATAAAAATTATAATTAGTTTTAGAGTAATTTATGAGTGAACTAGAATGACACATTGGCAATGCTGAAAGACCAATCTTTTTCTTGTTTATTGTAAAGGCTTAATTGATTTATAAGTGGAGATGTGTTAATTAATTTAAGTCAAATCAAGTAAAACTATATATGTTGTTGTCATTGTTATTATTATGAAAATAAACAACCAAAAAAGTTAGACAAAACATACCAAAAACATGATTGTGAAAACGTGATGTGATTGTAGACTTGTAGCAAATTCAAATAAAGTTGATATGCGAATGAGTTAAGCCTAAAAAGTAATATTAAGAAAAAACATAAATGGGTGAAATAAAAAAAGTAACTAAAACATAAACATAATAATCATAATACTAACAATAATTTAAATATACATATAAACAAAAGACCTAAAATATATTTGGAGGAAAGGTGGCCTATAAAGAATTATTTTGAAAGATGAAAATCTCATAGCAAGCAACATCATATTATATTTCATTTTTCTTTCTTCATTTTAAGATTATATCCTTTAAGTTTAAAAAGTGATTTAATTAAATTAATTTTATAACACTTATTTTATATTTTTTCTCATTTTGTGTTGTTAAAAAAAGTATAAAAGTTAGCATTTGTTGAGCTTGTTCATTAATAAGATATATTGAAAAATAATAAAATATTGATCAACAAACGATATTGAGAGCTTTCTTTGCATTTGCATATTATTAAATTCTTTCATGTGAACTTATTACAAATCACTAAACTTAAAACACTTGTTGATGCTATTATCAATGAATCATTGAAATGCAATTAAATCTTAGAAATGAATAAATGGGAAAAACCTACCTTTATAGCAATTTTTTGTTGTTGGATCAAATGCCAATTGCATCTATTATCATTTAAAAAGAAAATAAAATAGTTTACATTAAATTGTTATCATATGTTATGCATCATAGAAATGATTAGTTAAAATAAAAAATAAATCATGTTTAAAAAAAATTAATAAGAACTTCGAAACATATAAGAAATTATAAGAAAACACAACAAAATTTTTTTAAAAAACTAAAATAAAATGTTTATTATGATTTTTGTTACCATTTTAAATACTGCAAGCTTTATTTGAAAAGTTGGGTAAAAACAAATAAAATCATTGTTCAATAAGATGCAGAAAATTAATCATGAAAATAAAAGCTAAAAATATAAAATCAATATAAAAATAGATAACTAAACAAGAATAATAGCATAAACCCAAAACTCTCTTTAGTAAAATTATTTAGAACTTCTCGTATCAAACCATCATTTTAAGCTAGCCATGCACTTAAAGTGCATCACTTCAATATTTCCATTATTATTAGTAACACATACATTAGGGAGATATATTCAATATAATATATCAATGATACCGATAGAGTTAAAACTTTAGGGAGATATATTCAAAATAATATATTAAGAACATTTCAGTTACAAACAAAAAGAAATAAACTTCGAGTAATTCAAAACAAAAACAAAAAACAAAGAAAATTTGTGATTAATTAAAAGATAACATTGATAACCTAGTAGCAGCATAAAACACTGAAAGATTAAAATTTTATCATATCAAAGCAAAAGACAAAAAATAATTCAAATTAGATGAAAAATATATATGATACTATATGTATAATAGATAGAAACCAAGAGAAATGAAAGAAAAATGTTAACATTAAACCAAAATCAAAGTTAATCAAAAGTAAAGCTTTGAAAGATAATTAACCAATCAATGAACTTTAAATCAATTATATGAATATCAATTCAAGTATTCATGATTAATGCTGCAATAACTAATATTTATTAAACAAATAATTTTATACATAGTGATGACAAAAGAAGCAAAATTTGAAATTTATGTAAAAGGCTATTCAAAATATATAAAAAACCAAAATTATCAAAATAAAATAAAAAGATAGAAGTTCAAATAAAAAAATACTATGAAATAGAAATAAAAAAAAAGTAAAAAAGAATTAAATACCTGAGTTATTATATTTAAAGGTTATATATGCAACTTAAAAGTTAAAATAAAACAATATTAATGACGTTCAAATTTACATTCAAATAAAATACGTCATAAAAATTTGTTCATACATAATAATTATAGGATGTTACCTTTCCTTAATATATAAAGCATATGAGTTCTATAATAGGGTCATGATCCAAAAGGAAAAAATAGGTAGGTGTTAGCTGCAAAATTGAGAGCTGGTAATCCAAGAACTACTTAAGGTATCTTAAATAGCATGCAGTGATTTCTTAATGCAGTAAAAACATTATATAATTTTGAGATGTATGAGATGCTTTCACATAGAATATATTAAGAAACAGTTTTAATAAATCATTGATCATCTAATATATTGCAATAAGGTTAAAAAAAGCAAAAATTTTGAAATTTATATAAAGTTTTTTATAAAGAGTAAATTAATTGAAGCAAAAAATATAAAATATAAAATCTTACATATAAATAGTAAATGATGAAAATAGAAAATAAAAGCTAGCCAAACATCTAAAGTATATGAAAATTTATTTTGAAAAGAATATTCACTTTTGTAAAAAAAAATAATAATAATAAACATGAAATTTTATATATGTTTTACCTTTCCAAAATGAGAAAAATGCTCATCTGAATTAAGTAAAATACTATGATTATGCAAGCAAAATCACTTCCCATTGTGCATTAATAATATCCATTAATAAAACTAAAAAAGATTCAAAGAATATTATGTCAAGCAGATGTTATTAATTGCAGTTAATTAATATGGAATAAAAACATATGTCAAATGAATTTTAGTCAAATTAGCTTTCATAAAAATAGAGTGTGTACATACCACGAGTAACGGTGGCTTCACCAAGTAACTTTGTAATAGGATAGTACAATAAAAAAAAAACATTAAAACCTACATGCATACAAGTGAAACAAAAAAAAATTAAGAAAAAATTGAAAATGCAAATACAAAAAATTAAAAAATAATTTTTAAAAAATTAAAAAAAAAAAAAAACATAGCAAAAGAACTGAAATAGAATAATAAACTTGATATGAACCATTAAAGAAAATCAAAGAAACTAAGAAGAAATTTCACATGAAAACATTTAAAAAAAAACTATAATATTGAAAAAAAATTTAGAAAAAAAACACACACATACATAATAAAAGTTCCTTATACAATACCAATAAACCCAAAAATGAAACACAAAAGAATAAAAAAGAGTCGAAAGATATACCTAATGCAAACAAAGTAAGAAAACCCTACAAAACCTAAGAAAACAACAAACATAAAAACAATATATTATGATAGAGCATCATAATAAAACTTACAATATATATAATTTGTAATTAATAATATCATTATTCAATTGCTAAAGTTTCAAAGAAAAATGTTAGTTATATCTTATTCAAATTCAATATTGAAACAAAAAATCACAAATAAAAAACTATTTCAAACTTTTTTCTTTTTCACTTTTACAACTCGATCTAGTGATCCAAGTCCATAGTAGCATCTCTCTTTTGGTTTTCCTTTCCATTATTCATCATTTTTTTTATGTTCCATTCATCTCCTAGTCAACCCACATTTTCTACTGTTGCTTCCTCTCTATTTTTCTTGGGATTTTTTTTATTTTCTTTTTTTTCTCTTAAAATTTCTAAAAACTCTCTCCTAATCGTTACCAAAACACTTACACTCAAGTTTGAAAAGGTTACCCTAATTATACGTGGGACACTAGTCCAAGACAATCCTTTAGTTCACCACCTATGTGTCCCTCGATTTATCCTACTAATTATTCATTTCCTTAATACCTTTTTTCACCTCAATACTTTTTACCATCACCAAGATATCCTCAAATTCCACATTATGTTCCACCATAACAAAATTCTTTTCCATCATAATATCATTCATCTTCACATTACTTTTCATTCACACAATGCTCATCACCACCTCTTTCATAAAAAAAGAAACCATCCCTCAAGAAGAATTTCACTAAATTGCTCTAAACTCGCACTACCTTCCTCTAAACCCAAGAGGCCTTTTCTTATAAATCTTAAGTAATTAAGTCAAAATACCAATACAATAAGTAATTGACTTTAAGATTCCTTGCCTAGTTCTATAAATCCAAAACTAAGTTAGGTAGATAAGGAGTAGTGCATAACTAGAGATGACTTGAAGAGAAAAAATATGGTGTGGCAGTTTGATTATGATAATGATATGAAGTCTATTATGATGAATTTACCAAAGTTTGTTAAGGTACTAAAAGATGAGATGGTGGGTGCAAAGGATAATTTTATGTCAAAAAAATTTGATGATGATGGATCATTTAAGATAATTGAGACAAAAGAACGCATTCAAGAAAAAATTCGGCCTAATATTCCACTTACGTCATTTCTTAAGTTTTTTGAAAATCAACGACCTGATTATTTAGAAATAGATGAGGTAGATAGATGTGTTGATAAGGCAAGCTTAGTAGATGATCACTTAAGCCCTTAGAACCATTCATCCTTAAATCCAATATAAAGTTTAAGGATAAGGAGTCTTGAATCAATATTAAGCTTAAGGATGAGAAGGAACTCATTGGCACATAATTTACTTATCTAGTAGCATTTTCATTTCATGAGCCTATGATTAGAGCTTTAGATACCTCATTCTTTGAGCTTCCTCAAGATTTACCATCAATGAAAGAGAAAGCAAATAAAATTAATTTTGAATGGGATGAATCGAGTCCCTACATTAAATTGCAAGAAGGTTCCAGTAATAGTCCTATTCAAGAGAATTTTAAGCCTCATAGTATACACATGCCATTTCCTCGGTTCTTTGAGAATCCATTATATATTGAGTTGAAAATGTATGTGTTTGAAAACTCACTATTTAAAAATATGACGAGAGTTGTTTGACTTTACCATTAGATACAACCTTGATCAAGCTGAAACCTATATACCATTATGAAAGATATTTTATTTTAGACCAAAAATTCATATTCTTCATGGTGGTACTTATTTCATTAGTACTGAAGTCAATGACCACTTTTTATTAGCTCATATTGCAATATACTTAGAACATTTATAGAGGTGGGATATAAATCTACCATTGAGTACTAAGGTCATTTAGAGCTTACCATTACACATTTGGTACTAAGATGGAAAAAGATCAAGTGGATAAATGTGAGAACAAAATGTGGTGTGATTCTCTAACACAAGCTAAAGGTAAGCTATTGACTTTAAACAAGCATTTATTGGGAAATAATCCAAGTTTTACATTTCATGTTTGTTTTTTTGTACATATTACTTATATTGAGGCTTTTGCATATGCTTTTGTACATAATGTGTGTTTTTTGTTTTTTATTGTAGGTATTTTATTTTCTTTCGTAGGATGAATAAAGGATGAAAGTGTAGGAGTTTCAATGGCTGACCATCTTACTTCCATGATGATATGGGAGTTTCTTTAAACCTCTTATGTGCATTAATTCTTTCTATTTACACATCAAAGATAATATGTCTTTTAAGTTTGGGGGTATAGAAAATTTTGCTTAATTTTTTTTAAATTTTCAAAAACTTGTTTTGAATTATGCTTAAATTATTTTAGCTTGAATCATTATGATGTGTCTTTTGAGTAATTCTTCATGAAGCCAATGATAGGTAGTTATTGAGAATGGACATAGCTTTAAGGAAAGATTGAACATTATGCAAAATATAAGATGATTCCTTGGATAAGTAACTTCTTAGTTTCCAGTTTCCATTTATAGGTGATATTTTGATAATTGAATTGCATTTTTCTATCTAGTGTTGATTATGTAAGCATGAAATATTTTTTGCATTAATAAGTGATTTTTAATCATGTATTAATCTACATTAGCAGAGAGAAATGATATAACCAAACATATTAGTGGAAAGATTAATAAAAAAAAATAGATACTTGTAGTTTTTACCAAAGATATATGAAATGATAGAAAGAACTTATAATTTATACATTGAAGCACACCAAATTATAGATGTGAGATTGTATATAAAAGTAAATGCAAAATTTTGAATATGGATGATTGACTCAATTAAATTAGGAGTAATAGTTAATTATAATATTGTCTATCTTAGAGATTCTTTTTCTTATATGTAAAAAAAAAGCATCAAATATTTTCATTATAATGATGGAAATAGAATATCTACAACTATATTGATTTTTACCAAATTCAAATTTAAAATTTCACCCACTTAACAGTGAAATGAGAAATTTAATTTGTCTAAACAAAAGTAGAAAAAAAAATAATACAAATCAAAGAAGATTTTTATATATTTATTATATTAGATTATATTTATAAATATAAAAATTATAATTATTTTTAACATAATTTATAAGTGAACTAGAATGACACCCGCGCAATATTGCGAGACCAATTTTTTTTCTTGTTCATTGAAAAAGCTTGATTGATTAATAAATGGAGATGTGTTAATTAATTTAAGTCAAATCAAGTGATACTATATATGTTGTTATCATTGTTATTATTATGAAAATAAACAACAAAAAGGCCAGACAAAACATAGCTAAAAAAGATTGTGAAAAAGTGATGTGATTGTAGACTTGCAGCAATTTCAAATGACATTGATATACGAATAAGTTACGCCTAAAAAGTAATATTAAAAAAAATCATAAATGGGTGAAATAAAAAAGTAACTAAAACATAAACATAATAATCATAATACTAAAAATAATTTGAATATACATATAAAGAAAAGACCTAAAATATATTTGGAGTAAGGTGACCTATAAAGAATTATTTTGAAAGATGAAAATCTCACATTATTCCTCGTGCAAGCAACATCATATTAGATTTCATTTTTCTTTCTTCATTTTAAGATTTTATCCTTTAAGCTTATAAAGTGATTTAACTAAATTAAGTTCATAACTCTTACTTTATATTTTTTCTTGTTTTGTGTTATTAAAAAATATATAAAAGTTAACATTGGTTGAGCTTGTTTGTTAATGAGATATATTAAAAAATCATAAAATATTGACCAACAAAGGAAATTGAGAGGCTTCTTTGCATTTGCATATTGTTATATTCATTCTTGTGAACTTACTACAATTTACTAAACTTAGAAGACTTGTTGCTATTATCAACGAATCGTTGCAATGTAAGTAAATCTTATAAAGGAATAAATGGGAAAAACCTACCTTCATAGCAATTTGTTGTTGTTGGATCAAACGTCAGTTACACCTATTATCATTTAAAAAGAAAATATACCAGTTTACCTTAAATTGTTATCATATGTTATGCATTATAAAAATGATTAGTTAAAATAAAAAAAAATCATGTTTAAAAAACAAATTAATAAGAACTTGGAAACATATAAGAAATTGTAAGAAAACACAACAAAAAATATAAAATAAATATATAATATAATATTTATTATGGTTTTGAGTACTAACATAGAGAGTGCAATCTTTATTTGAAAAATTAAGCTCCAAACATAAAGTTTGAGAGTGCAACATAAAATTTTGAGTACCAACATAGAAAGTGCAATTCTTGGTCTGCTTTTGGTTCCCATGATTGAAACGAAACTAACCGTAATTTTACCGATGATTTCTTTTAAGAACAAATTGGGAAATTTGTGTATATGCCAAAGAAGATCTCTGGTTCTATTATTTGCATTATATTATCTTTTGTATAAACGCTGAAATGCTAAGTTCTTCACCCTTTTTGTTGTTTATACCTCTGATATTATTAATTTTTGTTTTGTTCCTTGTTCTACTGGTTGCTATCGAAAGTTTGGCTCTTTCTGGAGATGACTGTTTCTATTAGCTCATTTCATCTTCTATCTCTTCAACTTATGAATAAAATGTTTATACTGAAACTCTCAATTAAAGTTGCAAATTTCCTTTATTCCATAAAAAAGATATTAGTTGACCAAGTCTCTTTTTTGTGTGCACAGCAGGGTTGGTCAATGATAAAATGAGCCGACCAACCACCCGTAGTAAAAATAAAAGACACAGACAAGTGCAGAATGGTGATTCTACTACTGAAATATTAAGGTACTAGCTGTTTTCTATTTAAGACTGTAATTTTTTACTCTTTTTTCCTAAGGGGGACGGTGGTGGAGGGGGAGTTGCTAAGCTTTATCTTATGTGTTGTTTTTAAATTTTTGTTCCCCTTGTACAGGAAAATTCATTTGACAGGTCAAATAACTGATGATGGTGTAAATCATCTTTACAAGATCACAAAACCAGTTTGTCAAGGCTGTCGTACAAATACTGGGGACAATCCTAATTGCTTGTGTGGGTTGATTCCGCCTCATAATGGAAGTCAGAAAACTGGCTTATGGCAGAAAATGTCAGATATTGCCCAAGCTCTTGGTCCAGATCCATGTAAAAATCTTTGTGCTTCTGCTTACTCAGCTGCAGGTCTCACGAATCTGGATGCAACGTGCTATGCTAACAGCATTCTCCAGTGCCTGTACATGAATAAATCATTTTGACAAGGTGTTTTTTCTGTTGAACCTGATATTTTGAAGCAACATCCTGTCTTGGATCAACTTGCCCCACCTTTTGCACAATTGCATGCTAGTAAAATGGCGTTCATTGACTCTGCCCCATTTATAAAAGCACTTGAGTTAGATAATGGAGTTCAGCAGGATATCCATGAATTTCTGACCTTGTTTTTTCCTTTGCTTGAGCGTTGTCTAAGCCATTCTAAAGTTTCCAAAGCAAGGACAATTGTTCAAGATCTATTCCGAGGAAGCGTATCACATGTGACAACGTAAGATTATATTTCATCAGTGCTAGTTTGAAAATTATGATTTTCTATTTTTCCCCTGGCATTATTCCTATTTTTCTTCTTTTATATGATTTTGGAGACTTAGTAGATCCTCATATATGATTGAATCCTCCCTACCCACCTATATAAGTGGTGACTAAATAGTGAATGATGATGGAAAATGGTGACAGATCATTCAGAAATGAACGAGAGAAGCAAAGGACTAATTATCCTAAAAGGAAAGGCAACTGAGAGGGAGGAAAGGAAAATCCATTCTTCAATTAAGTGAACAAGCGAAAAATTTTTGTTTACACCAGATACCTTTTTGATGTTTTTAAGAGATATTGATATTCCATTTAATGTTATTACTTGCTTAAGTTTGTCTATTAAGTGGATTCTTCCTCCATGTGATTTCTTGATCAAACGGAATTATGCTTTTTGAGAATCCTTGCTACTTTCCAACCCTCCAATATAATTGATTAGGGTTTATTCAAGTTACCATTAATGCTCTTTTCTTGTTGCCTTTTTTCAAATAATTCCTTCAATGTGAACTTGCTTTAGTCTAAGTCTTTATCATGCTTGGGTTAGGATTAATTTATATGAGGTGCATGAATCAACAGCTTTTGTCAATCATCTACTTGTTACAAACATCCTGTATCATGGCAGCTATATCTTGTCAACATTTCAATTATCCAGTTGCATCCACTTTTCATTGTGAGGTTATTTGTTAGCATCAGTGTTAGCAATTTTGTGTTGAGGTATGCATTGTTCCTCATCCAGCCATTTATTTGCTTATGCCTTGGAATGTGTATAAATGGTCTTCCTGGCTATGGCATTTGATGCTGTAAGCTTGTGATTAATACTATGGATGTAACTAAATTTGAGGTCGAAGAGTGTGTTTTATGTATTATCCTTTATTCATAGGTGCTCAAAATGTGACAAAGATTCTGATGCTTCTTCAAAGATGGAAGACTTTTATGAGCTTGAGTTGAATGTCAAGGATCTGAAAACTCTAAAGAAGAGTTTAAATGACTACCAGAGTGTGGAAGAGCCGCATGGTGATAACCAATATTTTTGTGAGTCATGTAACAAAAGAGTTGATGCTTCTCGCAGTATCAAGGATGTGGTCATGCAGAAATTCCCAGGAGTTCTAGAGACCAAATGGCATAAATATATGTGAAGTGGGGTAACAATGGGTATCATGAGTGTGATGTTATTACTGCAGGGCATCTTTCCTTTCCTGTCTTTTTTTCGGAAAGGTGAATATTTCAGTGTTCTAATGGATTGGCCGTCTCTGCATACGGTAATGGTAGTATGATGCTTTCTACCTACAATAGTAAAATGAATTTTCTTCTGGTACCAAAGATGGAAATGTTATGAGAATATTTTCTCTTGAAATACTATGTGCACCTCCTTTTCCTTTTGTTTGTTCTGTCTGTTTTTCTCAATTTTCTCTTTCATTGTTACTCATGTGTGTACTTATCTAAGTTTGAATCCTGTTGTGCACATATATTTTATCTTTTATCAAAATGTAAGAATGATAATTGTTTTGTCAATGCATTCATATGTATGTAGATAGTTTTTCTTTTCCACTTTCATCTCATGTTTGCCCTTGTGGTGCTGTGCCATCACCTCTGATATGCTTTGTTGGACTCTTGTTGCAAACCAGTACAATGGGGCCCAACACTTGCCAAAGGCGACTACTGCATGGACTGCCTTATCGATGTGATACGCACGGTTGTCTGTGTTGACAGCTATAGGGATCGAAGAAAATTGATGAAAGAGATTGTAGATGATGTACTTTTGGGCAAGTGCATAGATGGAACCTACTATGTGTCAAGGGCATGGTATGACTACAGTTTTATCTATTTTATTTCCACTTAAAATAGTTTCACTGCTTTGTTACCTTGCACGACTGCAGTAGATTATTCTAGATGAGGGTTCTTTTCTTCTTCTTCTTCTTCTTCTTCTTCTTCTTCTGCCTGTAGAAGTAAAAACTGTTCCTTTTAACATTTTGGTTCTCCTCTTCTTCAGCTTCTATATTTCTCTGATTTGCATATTTTGTCAACTTGAACTTTCGGTTTCATCTAGGAATTGGTCAGGGTGAAAGCTGTGGGATGAAAATTATCCATTCTGAAGTATAAAAGTTTTCTCCACTTGGCTCTCTGTTGTTATGTTCTGAGTGTATGGTGGCGTTGAACATTGTCTACTTTTAGGTTGCAACAGTGGGTGAAAAGAAAAAACCTTGATGCTCCTAGTGAGGGTGATGCTGTACCAACAATGTTAATTAGGTGTCGTCATGGGCACCTGATGCCGGAGCAAGCCGCTGGTGCTAAGCAATTGCTGATTCCTGAGAAGCTATGGCTCTTCTTTTATGAAGATGCAATCAGAATAAAATCTGATGATCCTACAGGTTGCTCAACTTTTCCTTCTGACTCTGAAGAGTGTCCTGAGTGCAGCAATGCACTCTCAGAAATTGCATGCTTGGAGGATCATAGAAGGTCATCTGAACTAAGTTCACATTTGTTGTTTATTGCTACCTGCTAATATATTTTCACGATTGATTGAATTCTGTTGCTCATGCTGCAGAACAGTGAAGCTCAAACAGCATCAAAATCATGAAAAATTAGCCATGGGCAAGAGCATTCCATTGTCTTCAAACTCCCAAGTATTACTTGCTGCCATCTTCTTGGCTATCAAAATGGAGGAGCTACATCACTGCAAGCACCAAAAATATTTCATCTATGGAACCTGAAATTCTTGGTGGCATCATTAATTTGCTGAAATGTGAAAAGGTTAATTGCAACTTTTCCAATATTTTTTTATATATACTCTAGCACCATTGCAGATCAATGCCAATAATTGGTGCTTAGTTATCATTTTCCTCTCAAGTGAGGAAGTAGCAAAGAGTTTTTGATATGCATTTTGTTGCTTTCTATTATTTGATAATGACTTAATAAGTTTTTTCTGCAGTAGTTAGTTAAAGAAAATTTCAGGAATAATGCACTTATGAATGGACCAACAACCACTTTATAACTAAAATTGACTCTTAGCCCGAATGGTGAGGAAGTTGCTGTCAGAAGTTAAATTTTCTGTAGGTTTGGGACCTCTTTTGCTTCCAGTTTGTGAACTTTTTACCCTTTTTTTTTTTTTTTTTACTTTTAGTCATGAGGATAACGGTTGTAATATCCTTCTCCCACCTTGTTTTTGCCAGCATTTATGTCTTTTGGAAAGGCCGCCAAAAGTGGCCTACAAACGTGGTTCCTTTTTCCAAAAGGGTTCTACTTTAAGTGTACGAGTCTTTATCCTTCTTCCACCTTTGTTTTTGCCAGCATTTATGTCTTTTGGAAAAGCCACCAAAAGCGGTCTACAAACGTGGTTCCTTTTTCCAAAATGGTTCTACTGTAAGTATACGAGTCTTTATATATACATATATATATGTATATTCATTTGCTTGAATATGCGGAAACTGATACCTACTAATGCTATTTATTATTTTTAATTATTTTTGCAATATCCATTTCGCTTCTTTGTCTATAATATTGGTCCAAAATTAAATTCTCTAATACCTGCAGCTTGCTTTCTTTTCCTTCCGCCTCCTACCTCCTTTATTATCTCATCTTTATATTTTAGACAGATAGGTTAACCATTATCACTGAGCATGACTGGAAATGCTTTTGTGAAGAATGGGGTGGTACTGAGGAGGATGGCATATCTGTTGTGATTGAGCTCAGTAGCTCTAATGGTTTGGCGGGATGCTGTGGAGACATGCCAATATGTGAGCAGCAACTTGATCTTTCCAGTGAAGTATATAATGAGATTGAGTCAAGACAACCAGAGATTAGGACCTGTCCTGAGGTAATATTGATATTTAACCCTGAATATTTCCTCCTGTTCTGTGATCTATGTAATGGAGTTTAATTTGTTTCAGAACATGACTATTGGATTCTTTATGAGAGTTAAAATTGGTGATATTTAGCAATGCTACAGTTGTCCAAAAAAAAAAAAAGGAAAATTTGTTACTTTTGTGCTCTTGTGTAGGTGGTGATGCGTGTTAGTTACTGGTGTTGTTAACTTTGTATAATGAAATGTGATGTGCACGTCCTGAAGTATGCAGGATGGATTTTTCTTTTTTGCATGGAAGAAAGATGGGAATTTGAAGAACAAGAAAAATAATGGGAAGAAGACAAAATTTGTATAGTTTTTAATTATTTATTTTATTTGCATAAATGGGTGAATTTTTATGCATTCAAATAGAGAGATAGTTGAAAATATTATTATAGAATGAGTGTAGACACCCCAATTGTATTATTTTTTGTGTTAAAAAATTTTTTTAAAATAAAAAAATGAAAAAATTAGGAAAAACTTTAGGGTAGTTGGATTTGTTTAGGATTGTTTCTCTGGGGTTATCAAATTTGGGTTAAAATCAGAATTGAAGTTTGAATCTAAAAGAAATTGAGACTTCTCTCTAGTTTAGGATCCTCAACATTTGAACCTTATAAATACATACCCACACAGAAAGGCAGAAAAATACACATAGAGAGATAGAAACAGAGACATTAGAGAAAAATAGCAATTCACGAAAATAGCCAAAAAGTCTAAGATTTTTAGGGAATTTTTTTTGTTTGAAAAGAAAATTTTGCAATTTTTTTTTGGAAATTTTTTAGAAAAATTTCAGATTTTGGTGTAATTTTTTGGCGAAGTTTTTCAGTTTTTGACAGATTTTTCTAGTTTTTGGCGAATCATTCAATGGGAGTTCTTGGCTTCTAGAGAGAAAGGGAGAGAAAAAAGAATAGGAGAGAGAGAAGGAAAGAAGAGATTTGAAGAAAAAAGAAGAAACGACGTCATTTTGGCTTTAAGAAATCCTAGAATCCTTTTGTTTTTCAATGGGTGCCTCGACCTGAGCGTTGATCTGTTTTTTTTTAACCTGTCTTTCTGTCCTTGGCTTGAGCTGACTTGAGTCGCTTTTTGAGCCATTCCAGTTTTTCTTCTTACAACGAAGTCAAGCCCACCCGCTCTCGAGCCAAGCTGTTTCCTATTTTGTTTTTTTGTTTTAATTTTTTTAATTTTTTAATTTATTTATTTTTAAAGTATTTTGCATGATTAAATTTAGAAAAAATTAGAAAAAAATTTAAAACTATAAAACAAAATAATTTTTTTTTTGAAAATAAATATAATTATCCAATGATAAAAATTTTAAAAATTTCAAATGGTAAACTTTTATAAATTTCCTAGGTGAGAAATTTTTCTCTAAATTTGTCTCAAATGGTGGACTAATTTAGATAAAGTTTCAATAATAATAATTAATATTTATTTTCAATTCAAATAATTAAAAAATAAAAAATGTTAATAAAAATTTTGAAATTAAATACTAATTACCCAATGATGATATTCTTAGAAATTTTAAATAGTAAATTTCTATGAAATCTCTAGGTGAAAAATTTCTTTAAATTTATCTCAAATGGTGGAATAATTTGGGTGAAGTTTTAATAAAAGTAATTGTATTATTTTTCAAATAAAAAAATTTGGTTGAAAAATATTTGACAATTATCTAAGGATGAGATTCTTAGAAATTTCAAATAGTAAATTATCTAAAATATCTTTAGGTGAGAATTTTTTTTAAATTTGTCTCAAATGGTAGAAGAATTTAAATGAAACTTTAAAAAATAATTGTCATATTATTTTTTTCCAAAAATAAAACAATAAAAAAAAATTGAATAGACCTAAATGATGAAAAATTTGGAAATTAAAAAGAAAATTCTAAATTGATCCAAATAGTGGAAAATTCATAAGTAAAAATAAAAAAATAAAAAAAAAATTTTGAGCATGAAATTCTTAGTAATCACAAATGGTTGCTCATTTAAGAAATTTTTAGGTGAGAAGATATTTCTAATTTTGGCCTAAATGGTGGATGAATTAGATATATTTTAAATTAAAAAATGATTAAACCTATTTAAACAATGAAGCTTCTTCAAAAAAACAATATGGGATTCTTGAATACTCTTGAGGTGAAGAAGTATTTTTAAGAATTCTACTAGATTGATGGAGAAATCTTAAAAATTATTTTCAATTTTTAAACATTAAAATTAAGGCCAATATCATTAAAACCTTAGGATAATTTAAAATAAAATGGTATCATCCTTTGGATGGGCATATGGGGGTGTTATAACCTTTCTCATATGTAACCAAACTCTCGAACCATGTTCTGATTAGTACACCAGAACCTATTATTTTAGGGACCCTTAGTTAAGCTTAGGAGTTCCTTAAAAGGATAGATTCATTAGGTGGTCAATCACATCTTAATAAAAGATTGGTAGTGACTCCTCTTGTTAAGTCTAGTTATAGATCTACGGATTTAAATGTTATGACAATTTAGCGATTCCACTAGGGATGAGCCAGAGGGTCACGCCATAAATTTTAAATTTATCCTATCCTTTGGTCTAATGGTTTTAAAGTGTAATGATTTTGTTATTTGTTTACTAACGTTTTTCCTTTTTTTGTCTCTCATTTGATTTATGGGGTTGAAAACTATATATACACCATCACATACATTTGCATTACATGAGTTTTATACCCGGGCTCTGTCCCTCTTAGGAAAGAGTAAAGTACTACACTCTCTTGAGATGATAATCGTCATAATGGCTAACGAAATACTCTCACTCAAATTAAATTTGTTACGTTGGTAACCTGTAATGGGTGAAAATTAGATTACCTTACTAGTTTGTGATAGACAATGATGTAAGAAATAATTTGAGAACTTTTAGTGGTTAAAGTCACCTAACCCTGTATATAATCTACACTTAAGAGCCCAACCTTAAGATAAAGCCATTCCTTCCGTTGATAGATGTAACCTAATGTTAGGACATAAGAAGAAACAATTTGTGTGATATATTGATTATCTAACCATTTTATTTATTTGACTTTGTGCATTTGCATCATTTTAATTAGTGCTTGTATTAGCATTATCAATCCATGCATTATTTTCACTGTCACGTTTAACATTGTGCATTTGCATCATTTTCATATAGGGAATATTTGCCACATTAGTTTTCATCTACGGAAATGTACATTCCATTCATGCATTAAAATAGCAAACATAAAGCATAGCATTTCTAATAATGATATAATTGTAGTACTCAAGGTTCAAGGATAGTTCCACTAAGCAAGAACCCTTCACAATCAACTTAGCAATATAATACAAGAGCTCAAGCTAGACAATGGAATAAGAAAATTCCAATCGTCTTAAAAAGATAGAGAGAGCTCAAGAAAAGCGTGAAAGAGAGTTGAATAAGATCTTGGATACTTTGAACAAATTGAACAAGGGAAAAAATGTAAAAAAAAAATACTAGCCAACAAGATCATCCATTACAAAAGGTGACTGACCATCTGTACCCTTTTGGTTATCGGTTACAGCAAGCTCAATCCATATAATAGGCACTACCACAACAATTCACATACCGTGTAGGGTATACATACTTTAAAATGCCATCGATTTCTAATCTAGGACATTACTAGAGTTACATAAATTTTTTCTTTACTGAGAAGGTAGTGGAACCAATATAGGTCCCTAATCTGGATGATCCAAAAGTAAAAAAAATTTAAACCAAAAAGGAGCAAGTCATTGAGGGACTCGATAGGTAATAGGAAGATGTATATGTTCAAGGAAAGGTTACGAGCAGTAGAGAGAATTAGTTTTTATGGTTCCGTGGATGTTGTTGGGCTCTGTTTAGTCTCAGATGTCATTATTCCTCTGAAGTTTAAGGTACCAGAGTTTAAGAAATATGATGGTATAAAGTGCCCAAAAACCTACATTGCTATGTACTATTGAAAAATGACTGCCCATACTAATAATGAAAAGCTATTAATGTATGTATTCCAAGACAGCCTTACTAGCTTTGCTATTAGTTGGTATGTTCAATTAGACATGACTCGTATTCAATCATAGAGTGATATGATCCATGACTTCATTAATCAGTATCGGTATATCATAAATCTAGCCTTTAATCGTCTTTCTTTGTAGAATATGGAGAAAAAAGGCAATTAAATCACTCAAGGAGTATGCCTAGACGTGGAGGGACATAGCTATTCAAGTGCAGCCTCCTCTAATTGAAAAATAAACCATAATATTGTTTGTCAGCATTTTAAAATCTCTGTTATGAAAAGACGATAGGGAATGTAACAAAAAAATTTACCGATATGATGATCTTAGGCAAAATCATTGAGAATGCCATTAAGAATGGGAAGTTAAAGGAGAAGCTTCCACTAAGAAGGCACCAAAGAAAAAAAAGACTGAAGCTTAAGCTATAGGCTTTGATAGATAACAATTCAGGGGTTATCAACCCTATCCATCACAAGTTTACTCCATATATTATCTTGCAGTGAATAATACCCGACACTCATCTTACCCACCAACATATTAGCTTGCTTTTAGACCCCAAACTTTCATGTATAGTCCTAACACTTAACCTCTTACAAGATTTCAGATTCATCTTGCTAGCTCAACAAGTGGTTTACAAGAGCTAGGAACTACTTGAGAAAAACCTTATTTGACACAATCCCCATGACATATGAAATTATGTCAAAAACTCTATAACAACTACTTGATTGCCTCCAACCATTTGGAACCATTCAAGCTACTTTATCTCAAGTGGTATGATCATACAGCTCACTGTGACTACCACTATGAAATTGCTGATCATTCCATTAGAAATTGCATTGCCTTAAAGCATAAAGTGCAACATTGATTAAAGATAGAATGATAAACTTTAATATAAGAGGGATAACAACACCTAATGTTAGTGGCAATCCATTGCCCAATCACAATGTCAATGCTCTAAGTGAGGATCAAAATGAGTTTGATCCGAAAAAGCTTGGTGAGCTTCAATGAATCAGAGGGGCTAGATATCAATAAAAGCCCTTCACCTGATCACATGAGAGCATAATTTTGGAAATGACAAGGATGTTAAGGTTAATTGAAAGTTGCTTGTCATTTTGAGATTTTTTTCAGAGTAATGTTAGGATTTCTTTTATGAAATAAGATTTCATTTTTTTATCATTTTAATAAAAGGCAAGTTGATGCATTTCATTACATTTGCTCTCATTCAAACCATTATTGCACGCTTTGTTATATCTTTTTATTCCCATTCTCAAATTCCAAATGATGAATGTTTAGACAATGATAACAATAATTTTGGGATTTAATTTTGGAAACTCATTCAATCTGTGTAGACTATTTGAACAAAAGAAGTAAGTTGTTAGTAGATATGAAATAGATATATTTTAAAGATATGCAATCTTTTATAAAGTTCCATGAATTTATTTTTGTTCAGTAGATGATTTTCAAAAAAAGCATTTACGTTTGAGATGAAAAATAACCGTCTTTCTTTTACCATCCGTAAAACCATCCATTGCTACCCCTTTTAAGCCTATTATGATTTCTTTTTCTAAATAACCTCAACCAAGGATCATCCTCTATACTGAGGGATAAAATTTGAGAAGAACATACTTGAAAATAGAAAGAGGTAAAAGATCACAAAAGGTCTAAAAAATAGAGTAAAAAAAAAGGAAAAGAAGAAACCTTTTACAAAAAAAAAAATAATAAAAACAACAAAAAAAATGAAAGCCACAAATGAGTTGGAGCAAAGTAATAAGAATCCTTTTGTGAGGAATAAGATGAATAGAAAAAGAAAAAAAGTAGTGAAATGATGTGGAATGAGGTAAAATGCCAAGTTGCATCAAATGACGAAAAATGATCTTTTGGTTTTGAACCTTTTAAATATATATTTTGAGATTATTTTATCCATTTCTTTCATGACCCCTCACTATAACCTATATTACAACATTTAAAAGTCTATTTTGATTAAATGTGAATGCTCAAATTGAATGATTATATGTTGGGTTAAGGCATACTTATGATGAAACAATGGAATCATGCTATGTTGTTTTAGAGATTGATGTGTGGGAGATATCAATAATGGATGAAAAAATGAAAAAAATAAAAAAAATGAAAAAAATGAAAAAAGGAAAAATAAAAAAGTGGAAAAAATGTAAGAAGAGAGAAAACGAAGATTTAAATTGAAAACCCGAAAGGGTGATTTGGGTAGAAAAATATTTGAGTGGAAAGTTGGATGGACAATTTTAATATATGGAAAATCAAAGATATCTGAAGATCCTTTAAAGTTGGGGTAAAGTTCAATGAGCTCGAAATAATTTTGAAAGTCAATGGAATGAGTTTTTGAAAAAAAATTCTTGATTAATGTTAAAAATTGTTTAAGTATTCATTGTTTAGACATTGTTGTACCATTCAATACCATCCCTAGTGATATGCTTTGAACTTGTTCCTTTGCCCATTTATTTTTGTACCTAACTCATTGATTTCCTTTTTTTCAACTCATCTTGTACTCTTTTATCTTTGCATTCCCAAAATAAATCAAGAGAATGTATAATTGCATTATATTTTTCATAATTTAAAATGATAATTAATGAATGATAATGTTCATAAAAGATTCCTATATTCTTTTGAAAATAAATCTAAGTTGACGGGGGTAAAAAAATGAAAAAATGGCAGAAACATGAAAAGATGATTTGAAAAGACACATGGTGTGACCAAGTGATGAATATGGTGATGGATTGGTTAACATAACTTATGAGTTGTGATCAGATGATGAAAATAATATGGATCGATTAACAGAATTTATTTTAAAATAGCTAGTGCTCAGAAGCTAAAAAGGGAAACAAGAAATGCTGGAGTCTTAAGAACCATATTACCACAATTAATTAGAATTTCATAACATTAATCTTAGTGACATTTGCATTACATCTATTACATTTGCATTGTAGTTTGAATAATACATGTATGGAATTTGGTTTGACTATGCATTTTCATCATGCAATGAATATTTGAATCATAATTTAAAATACGGCATTTGTAGTATTGTGAGAATCTAGATTGTTGCATTTGCATCATGAAGAAAGCATTTGCATCATTATCATGACATTCTTTACAAAGTTTTGACTTTGATCAAAGATTGATAATTTTCATAACAAGAGATTTTGAACTTTTGAAGGAAAGCTTGACATTTGTATAGCATGCATTGCATTTCCAAATGTTTAGTGCATAATATTTAAGAATGTCTAGTGCATAAAGTAGGGATATTTCAAGGTCCCACTTGGAGAAGATAGATATGAAAACTTTTCAATGAAAGAATTTCAAATTTTCATTTGAAAAACGAAGACTTTTGAGGTAAGATTTTGATATTTGAAAAAGGATGTTTAAAAAAAAAACAATTATAAAAGTTGTGAAGCCTTTGCTCAAAGGAGCATTCTTCTATTTTAGGAATGATTTATAAGACATATGGGCATAATCTCCTATAATTTCTTTTGATGATTTATAAGTTCTCTGGACATAATTGTCAAGGAGCTTTATTTATCTTTTTTTTTCAAAAGTCATGAGCCTCTTTTTAAAGGAGTCTTATTTATTTTTCAAAGTTATCTCTGTTTAGAGGAGCTTTATTTATTTTTCGAAGTCGTTGAGCCATTTTTTAGAAGAGTTTTATTTATTTTTTAAAAGTTGTGAGCCTCTGTTTAAAGAAACCTTGTTTAGTTTTCAAAAGTTGTTAAGTCTCTGTTTAGAGGAGCTTTATTTTCTTTTCAAAGTCATTAAGCCTCTGTTTAAAGGAACCTTATTTACTTTTTAAAGTCGTTGAGCCTCTATTTAAAGAAGTTTTATTCAGTTTTCAAAGTTGTTGAGCCTCTGTTTAGAGGAGCCTTATTCAGTTTTCAAAAGTCATTAAGCCTATGCTTAGATGAGCTTTATTTACTTTTCAAAGTCATTGAACCTCTACTTAGAAAAGCCTTATTTAGTTTTCAAAAGTTACTAAGCCTTTATTTAGGGGAGCCTTATTTATTTTTCAAAGTCATGGAGCTTTTGTTTGGAAGAGCCTTATTTACTTTTCAAAGTTGTTGAGCCTTTGCTTAGAGGAGCCTTATTTAGTTTACAAAAGTTGTTAAGCTTCTATTTAAGGAAGTCTTATTTATTTTTCAAAGTTGTGGAGCTTCTATTTAGACTAGTTTTTATGTTATTCAAGAAGTCTGAGTATGCCTAAAATAAAAAAAGAAAAAAATGTGTCGAGTTGACTTTTGATTGGGTTGTTTACATCTTTGCATAATTTTTAGTTTACAAAAAATGCGCAAAGAAGGGTAGCTATAGACACCTTAATCTATCTGGGGTTGTATTTATTTTTTATGTTAAAATAATTTTTAAAATAAAAAAATGAAAAAAATTAAGAAAAACTTTAGGGTGGTTGGATTTGTTTAGGATTGTTTCTATAAGGTTATCAAATTTGGGTTAAAATCAAAATTGAAGTTTGAATCTAAAGGAAATTAAAACTTTTCTCTAGTTTAGGATCCCTAGCATTTGAACCTTATAAATACATACCCATATAGAAAGGCAAAAAAATACACACAAAGAGATAGAAATAAAGAGATTAAAGAAAAAAAGTAACTCATGAAAACAGCTAGAAAGTTTAGGATTTTTAGAGAAATTTATTTTTTGGTTTGAAAAAAAAATTTTACAGTTTTATTTTTTGGAAAATTTTTAGATTTCGATGTAATTTTTCGACGACATTCATCTCTTTCGACAAAGTTTTCTAGTTTTTTGATGGATTTTTCCAATTTTTAGTGAAGCATTCAGCCAAAGTTCTTAGCTTCTAAAGAGAGTAGGAGAGAAACGTAAAGATGAGAGAGAAAAAGAAGAAAAGATTTGAAGAAAGAAGAAGAAATTTGGATTTTTATACCTTTTAGAAAAGATGTCATTTTGGCATTAAGAAATCCTAAGATCTGTGTGTTTTCCAGAAGGTGCCTCGACCCTAGCATTGACCTATCTTTTTTTTACCTGCCTCTCTTTCCTTGGCTTGAATCGAGTCAAGTCACTTTTGAGCCATCTAGCATTTCTTCCTGTAGCCAAGTCGAGCTCGCTAGTCGTCAAGCCAAGTCATTTCCTATTTTGGTATTTTTTAAAATTTTATTTATTTTATTATTGTTAGCTCAAAGACTTAAAATAAACCAAGAAGGGGGTTAATTGGTTAATAATAAAATTTTCAAAAATTAATACTTAATAAGCACAAATCTTGCAAAATAATTTATCTAAGCAAATGAACATAATAAATGAGAGTAAACAAGAGATAGAGATAGAGAATTAGACACCAAGATTTATAGAGGTTCAGTCCTTTCTTTAAGCACCTACGTCCTCTGCCTTAGCCTCACTTGCTAAAGAGTTCAATCCACTATGTATTGTAAAATACAACTTAGCTTCTCAAAGGTTTACACAATCAATGCCATAAACTCTTAAGGGTTATCCTCCTCCTTAAGCTCATAATCTCACAATACAAAGTTTCAGAAGTGTTTTGCAAACTTAAAGAACCTTTCTAGGATTGGGTGTTTGCTAACTTGAAGTACACAACAATATTGATAAAAAAATTTGAAGAAAAACTGATACAAGAAGAATTTTTTGCTTTTTTCTTTCTTTGAACTGGTTTGAATGCTTGAATAAGATGGTTGGTGAAGGTAATAAGTTTTCTTAGCTATTCTACCTCTTGATCTACAGTGGAAGCCTTCATTTACATGTAAGAAGGAGTTAATAGTTGTTGCCATGCATTTAATGCTTCAAACCTGTAAAATTTCAGACAAAAAAATAATCGTTGGGGCTTTTTGGGCATCAGGGGATCGATTGGCTCAGTTATGAGAAAGCCCATTTTTGCGACTTAAAACCTTTACCCGATCGATCAATTAGTATACCTGATCGATACATTCCTTGGGTGATCGATCCTCTATGTGGGGGAATTAATCCCTTTTATTACTTTTCAAACCATGATAGCATTCTGCCAAGAAAAATAGATCGATCCCTTTTAGGGAGGGATCGATCCCATGCTTAGGTGATCGATCCCCTATGTAGGGGGATCGATCTCTTTTGTGAATTTTCAAACTCATTTTGCTTTCTGTGTAAAAAATAGATCGATCCTTTTAAGGGAGGGATCAATCGGGTAAGTTTAAACCTCAACTAATCAATCCCTACAGGGAGGAGATCAATTGGTTCTTGCCAAAATTTTATGAAATTAGCTTCTTGAAGAAAAATTGATTGATCCTTTTGGCCAAGGGATCGATTTGGTAAAGGAGGGGATCAATCCCTTCCCTTAGGGGATCAATCCCTTCTATCAAAACATGCCTTAATCCATTTTGTTTTGAAAAATTATCTTGTTTTAGTTCCTAAATGAATTTTGGCAAGAGAAGATTGAAAAAATGTTCAATTTAAGATTAGAAGAGTTTGATTCAAGTTAAGCAAATTTTTGTTTTGTCAATTCAAAACTTTTAATCAATTCAAAGCTAACAATTATTTTTTATTTTTTAAAATATTTTTGCATGATTAAATTTAGGAAAAGTTAGAAACAAATTAAAAAATATAAAACAAAATAAATTTTTCTTGAAAATAAATACTAATTATCCAATGATGAAATTTTTAAGAATTTCAAATGAGAAATTTTTATAAAATTCTTAGGTGAGAAATTTTCTTTAAATTTGTCCTAAATGGTAGAATAATTTATATAAAGTTTCAATAATAATAATTAATATTTATTTTCAATTCAAAAAAATGAAAAATAAAAAATGTTAATTAAAATTTTAGAATTAAATACTAATTACCCAAGGATGATATTCTTAGAAATTTCAAATTGTAAATTTCTATGAAATCTTTAGGTGAGAAATTTCTCTAAATTTATCTCAAATGGTGAAATAATTTAGATGAAGTTTTAATAAAAGTAATTGTATTCTTTTTCAAATAAAAAAATTTTGGTTGAAAAATATTTGACAATTATCTAAGGGTGAGATTCTTAAAAATTTCAAATGGTAAATTGTCTAAGAAATCTTTAGGTGAGAAATTTTTTAAAATTTGCCTCAAATGATGGAAGAATTTAAATGAAACTTTAAAAAATAATTGTAATATTATTTTTTAAATAAAAAACAAAAAAAAAAGAATTTCTAAATAGACCCAAATGGTAAAAAATTTAGAAATTAAAAAGAAAATTCTAAATTGATCCAAATGGTGAAAAATTTAAATAAAAATAAAAAAATAAAAATAAATCTGAGCATGAAATTCTCAGTAATTGCAAATGGTTGCTTATTTAAGAAATTTTTAGATGAAAGATATTTCTAATTTTGGCTCAAATGATGGATAAATTAGATATATTTTCAATAGATAAAAAAATAAAAAAATGATTAAACTTTTTTTAGCCGAAGGAGCTTCTTAAAAAAAAAAAACAAATGGGATTTTTGAATATTTTTGAGGTGAGAAAGTATTTTTAAAAATTTTACTAGATTGATGGAGAAATCTTAAAAATTATTTTCAATATTTAAACATTAAAATTAAGACCAATAGCATCAAGACCTTAGGATAATTTAAAATAAAATGGTACCATCTTTTGAATGGGCATATGAGGGTGCTATAACTTTCCTCATATATAATCGAACTCCCGAACTCTATTCTGATTAGTAGATCAGGACCTATTCTTTTAGGGACCCTTAGTCAAACTTATGAGTTAGTTAAAAAGATAGATTCATTAGGTGACCAATCACATCTTAATAAAAAAATTAGTGACAATTCCTCTTGTTAAATCTAGTTATAGGTCTATGGATCTATACATTATGACAATGAAGAGGAAAGACATATTTTTTATTTGATCTATACGATTCTAAAAAGATTCCTGGTAACTTTAAGGGCAAGAATGCATTGTTGCTCATGGCTTCCCCAAGCATTATGAGGCATCTCAGAAGTTATGAAACTTAAACAATGTAAAATTGGCTAGAATGGGTTTGTAACATTCTGCTGAGGTTGTTGGGACTTTGAAATGACTTGCTAACCTCATTTAAAGGAATGTAAATTGAGCTTTCAAAAATTATTTTTTTATAATTACCTCAGTTGTTAATAGAACATAGTTGGTTTTGTCCATGATATTTGAACATTGGAATTGTGGACAAGGCATGTTATGAGATGTTGGCCTAGGTCTTTGGGAAAATGACTAGACAATTTCATTAAAAGGAATATAAATAGTTCTTTAAGATTTTTTATATTTACTTGCCTCAAATCTGGGGAACAATTTATGTTAAAATTTTTTTTCTAAATAACGTTGAACTTTCGATTGCTAGTACTCCTATATTTGAAAGTTTGATTGACTTATGTTGATATTTTGCTAGGTATGTATGGAATGCGTTGGAGAAAGAGAGCTGTGAGTTGATGCAAAAGCTTAACTATGCTGATGAAGATATTTATGTTTATCTTGTATGTGGAAAAGAAGCTCCAAAATCAATCTTACAAGCGTCTGAGTCCTCTAAGCCTGATTGACGAACCTCCAAGCATTCTCGGAGGACAAACAATGGAAATTTAGTAAATTTAAAAGTTTCTCCAACTACATCAATATACTAGTTGAAAATGATGATATGAGAATCACTTGGGGTATGTAATGTTGAGTTTTCTGGAATTTAACTGTAATCTTTTACGAAAATTTACGCTCATTCTGTGTGCTTCCATTTTCTTAACTAATTATGTATCTTAATATTGCAGAACTATGTACATGTATTCCCCTTTCTCTGTGTAGAACTTCAAGTTGTCATGTTTCGAACTACTTTAGTTGGACTGACTATCTTGTCTATTCCTACAAATCATTATCTTCATATAATTTCCTCGCTTAACACTTTACTATTTGTGGACTGTAAATTTTGGCGATGTATTGTTGTTGAGTTGAATAAAATCTTAATTATTAATATTAAATGAACCATTTATATTGTTTCATTGATCTTAACATGCTTGCCACTCTTATGAAAAAAAGTTATTTACTTATAAAAATGTTGGTAGGTTTGTTGCAAAGCTGCATTAGTTTCCCTAAATTACTCAAGATGTTGCCAATTTAGCTTATAGGAATTTAAAATCATCAGGGCAAATTTTGATTAAATTTGGGGAAAATAAAGTTTCCACTGGAGTTCATTATATATGATTTGGGTGAAGTATGCCGTTAATTTAGGGTTAATATCAATCTTTATTTTGGGGGGCCAAATATCAATCTTCCTTTGAAAATGTGGTAGGAAACAGTTTCTTAATATTATTTATTTTGACAAGGTTTGCTTGCTTGCCTACTCGAAACTGAGTATTGCGATTTTGAACTTTATGTTTTTTAGATGCATTTGTAATGAGCACTTGTTTTCGTCATAGCAAAATATGTTTTCATCCAATAGCAGCCTCATTGACAATCATTACGTGCAGGTTGTTAAGGAAAACCAAATACTTCATAAAGGATCCTGAATAATTGATCAGGAAACTGCTACCCTTGCAGACTTGAATAAATTTCCTGGGGATAGGCTTTGGGTGAAAGATTCAGAAATCCATGAAGATCGAGATATTGCTGGTAATTTTTCTTTTTCATTTTTCTTTTTCAAAAGACAGATTGTCATAGTTAATGTGTTGAATATAATTATGGTTATTTCACTGGTTTTTCCTCAGTTGGATGTGATGTGAAAGAAACTAGAGAAACTGTTTTCTGTTCATAATCCTTATGTGAATATGGGATTTGATAAATTCTTCAAACAGTTCAAAAGAATTGTATCATACTCATTAGCATGTTGATCTTTGTTATAATTTACTGCATTAGAACTGAAACCAGCATAAATACTTTTTGAATAAGAACCTTACTCAGGTATACCTGAAGGTTCTTGTTATATGGATTCCTTTATTGCAATGACATAAAAAAAGAGCACAGAAAAAGTGTGGGGAAGAAATCTAAATATGTGAAAATTTCTCATTTTGAGATCACAGAGATCAAGCTTTACAAAAATTATCTCTGTCAGAAGCTCAGAGGAAGGAAAAACAAGTCCACTAATGGGCATGAGAGTTACGGAGGTTATTCTTTGTATTGGTAAGAGTCGACAAATTGTGATGATTGCTTGTGCAAGATCGAATAATTACATAAATTTTCAGTTTTAAGTTTCTGCAATAATTTAATACCTTTAATCCACATTTATTTTTCTGGAATTGGATTTGAGGTTCAGAAACTGGCAAGAAGTGGCACTTTACTGGTTGAAATAACTTAGTGTAAGAAATAATGCTGTTGAGATATTCAATATTTAATTCTGAAGACATAAAATATGAGCGTCATTGGTGTTAATTGACCTATCAAATGGATAAGTCTTTTGATTCTGGAAGATTATTTTTGTGAAAGAAAATAATTAGGATGGTTTATCATGGTTGTACCTTTAGTCGTTTTAGTACCCTAGTTTGATTGGGATATAAGATATCTCTTGCTAAATATTCTCTTCCTTTCTGTCTCAACATGTAGTTGGATTTTTTTCTCATAGTTTGACTGTAAGTCTGCATTCAAATATTGCATGTGACCAAGTTCCATATGAACATTTTGTTGGTTATCAGTATTATTCAAGATGATGTGTTTTTATATCTGAAGTATATATAGTAATTTTAACTTCACATGCTACTTTGTATAAAGAGGTATTGTTATTTTTTTTTTTTTGCTCAAAAAACTGCATGGTTACTTTCATTCTAAGCTTTATCACCTAAGTATGTCAATAATGAAGTAGCCATTGTTTGCTGATCCTTTGGTAGGCGGACAGATAAGGTTTCTGGCCAGAAAATGAATGTTGAAAATATTGATGATGGATTTAGGAGAACACTATTGCCAGCAAATATTTCATCTCAGGTTGTTTAGAGGAAGTATACTTTTATTTTTTGCCTGCAACACCTAAATTTTTGTAGATATGGATGCTGGAAGAAGAAATCATGGAATGTTTCCATTTGTATGTTAGGAGGTAAGATGTCTAACTTTATTTATCAATATAACTTTTTGCTATTTGTATTTGATATGTATCTGTTTTAGCTTCCTCATTTATCTTCTTAATATAATACTTACCTATTAAAAAGATCTAGTGTAATTAAGGCGCCATGGCTTGTAAGCAGTCCTCCTCTGACCTTATACAGCGTGAGTGAAATTCTCAAGGTCTTAGCTTCTATGATTTTGCTTATTCAGACATGATTAGATGTTTGAATCTACATAAGGTTCTTTGATGACATCGCCAGCAAATAGTCTTTGTATTTCCATTGATACCATTTCATATGGTGTCTGAAACATAAATTTACACCATCTAGCAAGAGGATGGGACTTCTCATTTGGTTGACTTTGTAACTTCGTGTCTCATTTTGTCACTGACACTTAAAAATGTTGTACTTGTGCATGCAGGGCAGATAGTAGGAAAGGTTGCTGCTTGAAGGAGTATTCATGTCTCTTCCCCACCCCCCACCCCTTTTTTTTGTGCCTTGATAATATTCGGAAAAGCCTAGGGGACTTACATATCCATGGAAGATGATGAGAGTAAACTCATGGTGAACGTAGTGATAAAAGAAAGCAAGCTAAGAATTTTGTCAGAATGCTGATAACTTTCTTATGTAGTAGTGAAGATAGATGTGAATATTCCTTTGCTTGTAGTGGATTGGAGATGTAGGAAGTAGCAGGAACGGATGGTTACATAGGATGCATGCATAATGTAGTTGATTGCTGTGTTATGTTTGAAGAAGTTTACTTCTGACTTCTTACTTCCTACTTCCGATCCTAGGTAGTACCAGGATTTGGTACCATTTTATGTTGTTATTCTTCGGCTCTTTCCCTGCTAACATGTTTTAGCTACCTGTTTCGTTATTATTACATCAACTGCTTTTAGTTTAGTTTTTTTTTTTTTAGATTATTATTATTCTTTTCCCACATTATTTTATCACTAGCCTTTACTATTTATTTTTATTATTTTTAAAGAGAACAAGAAAAAGGGTGAAATACAAGAAAGAAAGAAGTGAACCTAAGATTCTCTTCTTAAGTACCCTCTTTATATACATTAAATGAACAAAAATTTTAAATACATAAATAATAATAATATATTGTTCAATGGGTTTGATTTCTTTGATTCTATGATTATAGTTGTTTATGCTGAGTTGCCTTCTAAGGGTAAAACCTTTAAATCAAAAAAGAGAGAGAATGGTTAAAGATAAAGGTTGAGTGGTTTCAGTATATTCATTTTGACACTCAAGTCTGAGATAAATCAAAAAGGTATATAGGAAAGAATGTAAGAAAATATAAGAAAGCAAGATGGATCAAATGATACTTAGATGGTGCAATTTATACCTATAATGTGAGAGGTTTTGGGTAGTCTAGATTGCTCGAGGTCAACCTTAGAGTCAAAGATGACTTAGTAAACTAAGTTAGATGTTGACTATCTAGTTAGGAAATAACAAGTCAGCATCTAGAAGGGTTTAATGAGTAGATTGGTGGGGTGGTTGAACTGATGTGGCATTGTGGAATCAAGTTGGCCTGACACGTCAGCTTGGTTAAAAAATAAAAAATGCCTTTAGCTGTCATTGATTGTCTTTAATGAAGAAAAATGATTATTTTACCTTTTAGACTAAAAAATACCCATAACATTATGTCTCCCCACCAAGTAATTTGAGTATCAGATTGATGAGTGTAAGTTAGACCAATCTAACTTGCGTTCGGTGATACTGAGCATAAATTCTTAAACACAGATTTTGGAAAGAATTTTATTTTGTTAATTCGATCTCATGTTATTGAGGTGGATAATTGTGGGTGCTGATGTGGATGAAAGCTACATTGGCTAAACCTATGGGTGGTAGCCAATGTGTTTCGTATGTTTAATGTATTTATTTGTGATTTGTTGCTCTAATTGTGGTAGTTGATGTGGAATTTGTATTTTTTTCTTTTATTTTTAAAATTTCCTTTTTAATGGTATGTGGTTGACCTTATATGTTGCAAGTGTTTGACGATGTAAGCGTGTGCCTTTTTAAATAGTATAATTCGTGGTGGAATGATCGATACGCCCCTCATGTATAGGGATGGCATCGGGTCGGGTTCGGGGCGGGTTTTGCTCGCCCCGAACTCGACCCGACTTTATGCTTTAGCATACTCGAACCCAATTTTTTTAATACACGACCCGACCCGACACTATGTAAACCGTATCCGACCCGACTCGACCCGAAATTAATAAAATATTATTTTTTTAAATATAAAATATTATTTTTTAAATATAAATATTTAAAAATATCATTATATAAATATATATAATTAATTAATTAATTAAAAAATAATTTTTTATATAATGTCGGGTCGGGTTGGGTTTTAGGCATACCCGAACCCGACCCGACCCCGATTATTCTCTAATTATACCCGACCCGATCCGACCCGAAAATCGAAATTAAAAAAAAAACCTGACCCCATAGGGTCGGGTCGGGTCGAAACCCATCAGGGACGGGGTTGATTGCCGTCCCTACTCATGTAGGTTCATCTGTATTTGCATTTATTAGGGAAAAAGAAAATATGATTTTATTGAGGAGAGAAAAATTGACGGTTAAATGAATATGGGATGAGAATATGTAGGGTTATCCTTGGTAATCATTTTGGTGATGTGGGACAATTAGGGTGTTCATTTGAACCTTAAGTTAGCTATATAAAGGGCTTTCTAGGGCCTTCATGTTTCATTTCATAGTTTTCTAGCTTTTAAGCTGACCAAATTTAATCGACCTCTTATACTTTCAGTCTTTTTTCAATCGACCTTTTCACTTTTAATCCCTTGGGTATGTTTCTTTTCCTTTTTTATTATGTCTTTTGATTCTAGCATGTCCATTAACTTTAGGATTAAAGTAGGGGGAGGTAAGTTCGGCCTGAAGCTTTTTGTTTGGGTGATTTGTTGAAGGCTAAAAACAAATAGAAGAAAATGGTTGTATAAGGAGAGAATGGATTTATCATGGGATGGATGAGCTTTTTGTCATAATAGATTTCAAGCTCTAGAATCCTCTAGCCTTAATGTTAGAAGTTAGCTTGGCTCTTCTGACTGACCTTTCTTTATCTTATTCTTTCATTTTTTTGATAATCCTCATCTTTTTTGCCTCTTTCAACCTTTTTACCTTTTTTTTTTCCCAATAAGTAAATAATCCGAGCTCAAAGCCTGACTCTAGCTCGTTTTTTGAGTTTAAAGAGTTTTTACATCTTTCTTAACTTCTTCTTCCTCTTATATTATTGAGTTTCTTACCTTTATTTAATCCTAGGGGCTTACTTTCTCTTGAGAAGTTTAGTAGTAAGACAATGAAACTTCTGAGGTTGAGCACGCTTTGGGCAATGAATAGGGCGAAGGGTCTAACCTAGCTGAGGAGGAATATGAAGATGAAAGAGAGGTAGAGGTCGTTAATGAGAATGATGATGAAAACTTTCCTCCCTTTTACACCTTCTGTTTCTTAGGTGTGACCTCAAAAGCAGTGATGCAGATCTTGAAGGGCGGTCAATCCTAAAAACTATCATAACATGTGCTTGATGCATCACTCTTCTGTTTTAAAGGTCAAATTTGACTTTCCAAAGAAGAGGTATAGTATAGTTTTGATGACCTTTGATGACCGAGTCACTACACCTTTAGAAGATGATAAGATTTAGGTGTATTGAGACTTTATAATGGCTGATCTTAGGTTTCCTTTATATTTTTTCATTGTAGATCTCTTTCTTTCTTACAATTTAACTATCATTCAGGTCGTTTCAAATTCTTTTCAGTAAATAGTAGGTTTTATTATTCCTTATAGAAAAATAGGTTTAGTTCCCATTATTTCTCTATTTAGGAAATTTTTTGTGGTGAAGAGGCATCCACATGAGAAAAACTGGTTTTATGTGATAGCTCAGCTAGCTAAAAGAATTTTTGCCAACTACTTAAGCTCAATAAAGAGTTGGAAGCTCTTTTTTCTTTGTGTACAAAAAGTGAAGGGGGTTTAGGAAATAAATAATGGGCCCAGTGTCATTGAATAAGTCTAAGTTAGGCCCCTTACCACAGACGAGTTTGCTGCTCAGGACACAATAATAGACTTCTTCCAAGGGGGAAAGTTAATTGTAAATGCTTATGAGCTTATCTTTGCTTATGTCGTTAAAGGGTTAAAACTAGGGTATGTGTGAGGTAGCTTTACATTGCACTTATCCTCTATGAAATTTTCCAACTTCTAGTTCATTTTTCCTTTTAAGATATGTTTAGTTAAGGTGGAGCTTTCAATATATCTCGATTTGTACAACTTTCCAATGGGAGAGGGAAGGGCAAGGCTATCCTTCAAAGGGTATTAAAATAATATATCCACCACCTCTTTAGCCTGGCAAGATCGATGGCAAAAGCCTTATCATGCTCCAAAAGTTAAAGTGGAAGAGCATGGCCCAAAAAAGGCTAAGGATTGAGGCCTCCCCTTCTCAACCTACAATTGTAGCTGAGTTGCAACCACCTTGTAGAAGGTGGCAATCAACATGCAGTTTGACTCCTCGGATAACGCCTATGAAGATCTCAAGGTCATGAGGAAGATCACTAAGGTTACCCTTTCCAAAAGCTTAGTGCATCTTTGAGTTCAATCATGTTTTGTTTTAATAGTTTATAATGTCTAAGCTTGGTTTTTTGTTTTTGCAGTATTTGATCAGGTCCTTACTTCTATCTACCATAATGTGGGGTAAAGCCTAATGAATTGCTATTAAGCTCTTGTTTATATTACAAAAACTGAGCAAGACCTCAGGACCTATGCTCAAGACTTGAACACTCTAATGGAAATGACAAGGAAGCTCAAGGCATCCGATGTTGATTTTAAAAAGACCAACGATGAGTTTGGCAAGAAGGTCGAGGACTTGACTTAGACGCTTAAGCATATGTCAGTTTAAAAAGTCACAGCTGAAACTTTGCAGCAATAGTCTGATCTCAAGCTAAGTGAGGCATTGGCCGAGGTAGAGAGGCTGCAAAAAAGGTTGAGAACAAGCTATGAAGAACTTCTTCGAGTCAGATGAGTTATACAATATGTAGACTGACTTTGCTTGAGATCAAATCTTCGGTTCTTTTAACTTAGCGTTGAAGGAGGTGAAGTTTCTCTTTACTAATTTGGACTTGTCCTTGATTAGCATCAACAATCTAAGGTCCCAGCAAGTTGTAACACCTTCTAAAGCTGTTGAGGATGAGGACATAAAGATTGAGGCTGCTATGAATGCTACTATTGAAGCTAAAACTGAGGCCTAGCAAAGTGGGGAGTCAGAGGTGTAGATTGTAGCTAGTGAACCTAAGACACCAGCTGTTGAGGAGCAAGTTGAAAAGCAGCCTGAGATACAGAATGAGAAGCAACTTGCAGAGGGGGCTTAGGATAATTTTTTTTCCTTTTGATAATTTTTGTAATTTTTGTTTAAATTTTGTAAATGATAAAATTTTTTTAGTGAAATAGAAATATTTTTTGGACAAGTCAGCTTGGAATTTCTTTCATTTACTTCATTGTTTTTCTTCTCCATGCATACAAGTGTCAACTCAGTAACTCATAAATAAGATAAGAATAAGTAGGTAAATTATTACTTGCTCGGTGTTACATTGCAATTTAAATTTTATTTGTGAGATAGTAGCTAATTCTATTAAAAATGACAAAATATGAGATCGTTTTAATAGGTATGACCAATTTTACTCAAGGAATGTTATGAAGATAATTGATTTGTTATAAAGGTAACTAGTTTATTTGAAAAAATTGGAAAGATAAGCAAGTTTACGATTGGTTTTAATGGTTTGAGCTAATCTAAATGAAAGACCTCAGAATTTATTAATAGCGTGGATGTATAACTTGAAAGACTTTATTTTGACATCCAAGTGTCAGCTCGATTTTGTGGGCATTATTATTAGTTTAAATCTAGTGTGTGAATAGTAAATGTTCAAGACAAATTTAAAACTTTTATTGAGCTAAGAACTTTGGTAGTACAAGTCTTCTTCAAACTTACAAGTATAAGTTTAGCTCCCTAGCCATTATTGATAGTAAAATTTCAAATTGTCCATATTCCATGTCCTTGGAGTGGCATTCGTTCATGTCTTGTAACCTATAGGTCACGTCTTAGATGACCTTTTTAACAGTATAGGGGCTTTCTAGTTCTGAGCTAATTTTCCATCTTGGTCTTCGACTTTCAAGGCTTATATTTTCTTGAGCACTAGGTTGCCTGCTTTACGCTTTTCATTAGACCTTTTATTGTAGAAATTGAAAACTCTCTATTGGTAGGCTGTTATTTTGGTTAGAGCTATGTTTGTTTACTCTTCGGTCAAATCTAAATTGGCCCTAAGGGCCTCTTCATTCTTCATTTTAGTTCCAAATGCAACTCAAAGACTAGGGAGGCTGATCTGCATAGGTACTACAGCCTTTGTTCCTAAGGCTAAATTGAAGGGAGTTTCTCCTGTGGAGACCTTAGTGGTCGTCCTTAGAGCCCACAGTACACCAGGGTAACTCATCAGCCCATTTACCTTTGGCTTTATCCAGCCTCTTCTTGAAGACTTCAAGCATGGTTTTGTTCATGGCCTCGACCTAGCCATTGGACTGAGGACGTGCAACTGAGGTGAACCTCAGATCAATGCTAAGGTTAGAGCACCATTCTTTAAACTTTGGATTTTCAAATTGTTTTCCATTGTCTGTTATTATAACCTGAGGTAAACCAAATTGGTTAGCCAAAAGTATCCTTATCTAAGTATTTTATAAACAAGTGGCTAAGGTTTAAGGTGGTTACCATAGTTTGCCTTCTCTTCTTCTACACATTTCACATAAGGTAAATTGAAAAACCTTCTATACAATTTTTCGTTGATGATACTGTAATAAAAAAGCTTCCTCATCAATGCCTTAGCTTATAGCTTGTCCTCAAATAATTCGCCAATCATCAAATAAGCTCTGATTGAGGTTATCTATGATTCCTTCTCTTCAAATTGGCAAACCTATCTCTTATTGATGCTCTTTTTTGTTAGCTCTTCAACTAAAACATGGGTCAAGCTATTTGTTGCTATCCTAATTGCTAATTTAGATAATGAGTAAACTAAAGTGTTCTCTAATCTCCATATCTTTCTAACTTCTACCTTAGAGAATATAGCTAAGTGTGTTAGTGCTTTATCCAAATATTTCTTTATTCCTTCTTCTCTAGCTTTGAATCTCCATTTACTTGGCCCATAACTAGTTATGAGTCACTATACACAAGGATGTTCTTTACATTCAGGTCGATAGCTAATTTCAAGCTAGCCGTTAATGTTTCATATTTAACTTCATTATTTAAAGCTTTAAACCTAAACTTCAAGGCATATTGGAACTGCTCCACTTTTTAGGCTGATCAAAATAACACAAGCTCCACTTTTTAGGCTGGTAGTTAACCCATAAACAAAAGGTTTTCATGTTTCTTCATTCTCCAATTCATCAACCTTTTTGGACTGTTCATTAGTTTCAGTCAAGGTGCATTTAGCAACAAAATCTATGAGCACCTATCATTTAAAAGCTGACCTCGATAAAATATACAGGTCATATTGATTGTATTAAAATTTTAGCTTTCTCATGTTCATTTTTAGTGCAATTTTACTTATATTTTGGCTTGTTTCTTAGGATTTTTGGCAAAAATTACTTATAAATGCACATTTACCTCATGTGTTGGTACAAATAATGGAATTGAGGAATTTTAGACATTTTTTTCATAAAATTTAGAGGATTTTTGGTGCAATTTATGCATTTGGCCAAAACTAGTGTTATTGAGGCAAATTTGACATTGAGAGAGTTTCCTTGATTTTTCTTGCATATTTTTTTAGTACTAATTTTATAGCTTTTTTAGGATAAATATATTCATAAAGTGTTTGAATTTTTGGCAAAAAAAAAGAGAGAATGAAGGACATATACACGAAGGATGTGTGCACGGAAGTGCATAGGTAAGCACAAAGTTGCAAAGTGTCATTAGCGGAGTTCAAGTGCATCAAAGAGAGGATATGATGTGCCATTTTAAAAGGCTTTGATTGGTCATTAAGTTGACTTTGTGGAGTAGCTATTACACCTAAAATCATTTTGCAAATTTGTTAAGAAAATATGCATAAAACAGCCAAGCAACCAAAAACTAGCATGAACAAATGTGCACGGGAGAAGAAGAAGGTTTTAAGTGCCCAGCCAATTAGAGATCATTCTAGAATCTTTTTAGGACCTTAAGCTCCTCTATTTTACCTATAAATAGGGGGAGAGGGCTAATTATTAGGGAAGAGTTAGATTAGGATTTAGATTTTTAGTTTTTTATTTTTCATTTTTTTTACACTTTTTATTTTATTAGTTGCCAAACAGATTTATTTCTAGCATTTTCTCTTTGATTTTCATTGCAATTTTTTTTTCAATTTTTTAAGTTTTCTTTCAGAAACTTTCAATAAAATTTGCATTTGAATTCATTTTCTAGCTCAAATATACTAATTTCTCGTTGATATGCAAATCTGTTTTTGAATTTAACAATTCTTACCAATCTGTGGTTTTTTTATGATATCTCTATCAAATTTTGCTTGCTTTTGTTCAATTTTTTTCATAGTTTCCTAATTCAATTAGCTACAACATATTAAAAATTCAGCTTTAAACTTGAACCACAGTGTTCCAGATCAAGCTTGAAAAATCCAGCTAGATGTAATGATAGTGCAGTTCCAGTTTTGATCTAGCAAGTTTGGCGTGGACTTCTTTCCAATTTGGAAATTTGTTTGCATTCTTTTTTTCTTCAAATTTTTTTTTTACTTGTCACCTTGGTTATTTTATTTTTGTGCAATTTATTTCATGCGTTTCATTGCTTTTTGGTTAATTTTTGTTGAACATGTTTTGTTTTTCCAGATTCTGCACTATTTTTGAAAGTGAGTTTTTTAGGCTAATTTCTTTGTTGATTTTTGTTATATTCTTGTTGATTTAGGTAGTACTTATAGATCTAGATTGCTTTAGCTTAGTTTTAGTTCATTCCCTTTATAGAATTGTAGATCTAATTTTTCTTGCCTGAATTGTTAGTTTTCAGCTTACAAAAACAGTTTCAGTTTCCACTTACTTTTGTTGAATCTTGCAATTTTTTTTGTAGTTTTTGTTCAATTTGAATTCTCAAAACTTTCTTTTAGTGTGCTTTCAAATTGCAGTTCATAATCATTTGATCTTGCATGATTTAGAGTTGGAAACTCTTGTTGAAAATAAGTTTTTCAGCTTGCCAATTTCCTCTCAGTTTTTTTGCTTCTTCATTATGTTTTATGGGTTAGCTTTGTTTTACTTGTGCATTGAATTTTTTGCTCTTGCTTTTTAATTTTCATTTCAAATATGATTTAAATTAGTTTAGTTACTGTATTTTACATTTTTTTAGCATTTATTATACCTATTGTTTTTCTTTATTCCCTCATTTTACCTAGTTTTCATTTTGATGCTCTCTAATTTTATTTTTATAGTTGGTTTAACTTCATGTTCAATCTTTGATTAAGCCAATTTTAGAAGGGTATGGGGATAAAAGGTACTTAGTTTAGGAACCTTTTTAGCTAATCCTTATGGGATCGACATCTTGACTTTTTGGTCACTATTATTACTTATCTAGCCTGTGTATTTGCAAAGTTTACCCGATCAAGTTTTTAGCACCATTGTTGGGGATTAGGTGTAAAGAGTTTGAGGCTAATATCATCCTTCACCATGCTCTTTTATAGATTGGTTCACCCTTAGTGTAGTTTTGTTAGGCTAGTTACTAACTTGCCATGTTTTTGCTTCCTAGGTTGTACATAACTAACTTTCTTTACATAGGTTTTTGTTTAGGATTTGTTTTTTTCCTCTTCACATGTGGGATTCCAATACTTATGATGTGGCCGAGCATCATGTGGACCATGCTAGTCCTTATTATTTTGATGACTACATGGACCATGGCTTAGTAAGGAGGATAATGCCAAAATAGAGTTGGTCCTTAAAAATTTTTCCTAAAAATTTGACTTTATAGAAAATCTAGTAGAGGCCATTAAAGCTAAAAGTGATCCTAAGCCTACTGGTGTCCATAACTTTCTATGACAATGGTGAAATGCGTAGTGGAATTTATCATAGTGATAGGTGTCCATATGACCAACACTTTCAATCTTATACAAACACCTACATTAGTCACACTTATGAGGGTTATCCTAAGAACATGTGGGATTTAGTTTGGGGCATTTCTTAAGTTCACTACTTTAGTACATTCTAACTTATCCTACTGAGCATTCACTTCCACAATACCCTTCACCACCCTAATATTTTCCATCATCATTACAAGTACCTTAAGTGCCACACTATGTTTGACCATAAAAACATTTTTCTTCATCATGGTGCCATTCATCTTCACATCATTTTCCATCCACACCTCATCCACAAGAAAAGAAACCATCCTAGAGGAAATGTTCACTGAATTGCTCCAAACTCAAGAAATATACCAACAAGACCTAGAGGCAGGCATTAGGAATTCTAGGCAATATGGTCAAATTACACATACCTTAAATATTTGCCTTTAGATCCTATGCTTAGGGCTATAGAGTCAACACCTTATTGGGAGGAGGAGGAGCATACATTAGGGAATCATTTTAGGAGAGGAGGTCTAATATGGGTTTATGATGATAATGATAAGCCTACTGTGTTGGTGGCACCACATCTTGTAAAAGTTATGGAGGAAGAGATAATGGAGGTAGATGACAAGTTTAGGTCTAGGGAAATTGATGATAGAGGATCATTTAGGGGTGTTGAGTTAGAGGATAGCATTCAAGAAGAAGTTAAGCTTGATATTCGACTCATGCCATTTTTTGAGTTCTTTGATGATCACTTACCCGATTAAATAAAGAGGCATGTGGTAGATATTCATGTTGACAAGGCAAGCTTACTAGATATATCACTTAAGCCCTTAGATACATTTCTTCTTAAATCTAGTTTCATGCTTATGAATTAAGAGGAACTCATTAGCAAAGAGTTTACTTGTCTAGTAGCTTTTCCATTCCTTGATCCTATGTTCGAAGCTTTAGACATCTTATTCTTTGAGCTTCCTCTATATAGACCATTCATGGAGGAAAAGTGAGTGAAAATGATTTTGGAAAGGATGGCTTAATTCCCTACATTGATTTGCAAGAAGGTCTTAACAATGGTCCTAATTAACAAGAAAGTAAACCTCATAGTATAACCATGCATTTTTTTTGTTCTTTGAAAATCCATTATATGATGAGCTGGAATTGCATGTGTTTGAAAACCCATTATTTAATGATTGTGATGAGGGTTGTTTGACTACACCATTAGATACAACCCTGGATTAGCTTACATCTATACCATCTATGGAAGCTTCTTTCATTGTAGACCTTATATCCATAATTTACATGATGGTACCTTATTCATTGGTACTGAAGCCAATAACCACCTTTGTTGGTCTATGTTGCAATATTCTTAGATTAATCATAAAGGTGGACCGTGAATCTATCCTCAAGCACTAAGGTTAGTCAAAGCTTACCATTACACATTTGGTGCAAAGGAAAAGAATAAAATGGGCAGATTCAAAAGGAAATATGGTGTGATTCTCTAATACTTGTGAAACTCAAGCTTTTGACTTTAAATAAAATGCTTTTTGGGAGGTAACCCAAGTTTTACTTTTCATGCTATTTCTTTTTGTGCATGCATATGTATATATATGTTTGCATGATTGTTTCATTTGCACAATTGATTTTTTTCATTTATACATAGTTGTCATCTTTGTTCAATTGGTTAGGTTGTACATACCTATTCATGTGTTCATTTCTTTTATTTTGGTTATACTTTTCATTGTACATATTGATGTAGTTTCTTTATGTAATGGTTTTTTTTTTTTGTAGGATGTATAAGAGCTTAAAGAGGAAGCACTAGTTTAGCAAAAGCTTAAATGGATGATTCAGTCACCATGCCTCTATGATGATAAGGGAGTTTCCTTGTTCCTTTCTCTTTTGTGCTTTATTGCTTGATACTTACACATTGAGGACAATGTTTTATGCCCAAAATTGGAAAATTTTTTCAAATTTTCTTTGATTTTTTCCTTGAAATTTAGCTTTAACATGTGGTTGCTTGAATTATTATTTTGTTTTTTTATTAGTTCTTTATGAAGCCAATGATAGATAGTGATTGAGAATAGATATAGCTTTAGAAAAAGATTGAATATGTGTGAAATATGAGATGATGCTTAGGTTTAGTGAATTCTTTAATATGGCATTCATTTGTGAGTGATGCTTTTGAACATCGAATTGCATTTATTATCTAATATTAATTATGTGAACATGGGATTGTTTTTGCATTGGTCTTTAAAGTTGTGTTTCATGATTTTATAATTTGTTTTGATCATCTCTTGAGGTAAAATCCTAGAAGACACATGATTAGGGAAATGATATAGGCCATCTTTGGATCGTTTGAGCCTTTCGAGCCATCCTAGATACAATATTTCCATAATCACCCCATTTGAGCCTTATGATATCCTTTTCTTTGTTTTGAAACCACATTACAAGCCTATAGCCTTATTTTAATATTTTTTATCTTTTTGGTTCCTTACCTTATATACATTAAGACATGCATGCAAAATTTGTGAGCTATGCATTATTAGGGAAAAAGGGTGAAGTTGGAAAATGAATGGGAAAATTAAAAAAAAAAAAACTAAAAAGACAAAAAGAAGAAAATCATGAAAAAGATAAGAAAAAGGAAAAATAAAAACAAAAACAGTTTAAAGTGGTGAAAAAGCAAAAAACAGAAGAAAATAAGAAAAGAAATAAAAATGGATATAATCAAAGTTTGAAAGGGTGATTCTTTAGTCAAACTTACCTTTCTTACCTTGAGAGCTCAACTATGGATGATCCTAGACATGTGATGCATTGTTAGGGTACTTGAGCCTAAATGGCTTTTATCATTCCTTGACCCTAACCTTACAATACAAGCTTAATAAAGTCCTAAATGATCCTTAGTCATGTGTTTATCTATATTAGTGGAGAGAGATGTGATAAGCAAACTTATGGAACATGAGCACACTTTATTGATCTTTCTTATTAATGTTTCATGTTTTGCATAATATTACTAGATTTCATGTAAGGATATGTGATAGGTGTTGCTTGCTTGTGGAACCATAGTTAGGAATGATCTTAGCCTAGGTAGATTCTTGTATATTAGCACTGATTCATGATTTTTCTTTAGTTACATCCATTGATCAATCCATAAGGAATTCATGTTGAATGAAGCATTGGGAGTACATTATGATTCTTGTTCAATCTTGTTTTGCTTAAGGACAAGCAGAAACTTAAGTTTGGGGGTTTGATTGCATTAAAATTTTAGCTTTTTCATGATCTTTTTTAGTGCAATTTTACTTACATTTTGGTTTGTTCCTTAGGATTTTTGGCAAAAATTACTCCTAAGTACACTTTTATCTTATGTGTAGGTATAAATAATGGAATCAAGGAATTTTGGACATTTCTTATACAAATTTGGAGGATTTTTTGTGCAATTTATGCAATTGGCCTAAACTAGTATCATTGAGGCAAAATTGACATTGGGGGAGTTTTCTTGATTTTTCTTGCATATTTTTTTAGTACTAATTTCATAGTTTTTTTAGGATCAATATATTCATAAAGTGTTTGAAAATTTTGAAAAAAAAAATAGAATGAAAAACATATGCGAGAAGGATGCATGCATGGAAGTGCATGGGTGAGCACAAAGTTGCAAGGCATCATCCGCATGGTTTAAGTGCATCAGAGAGAGAAGTTGATATGGCATTTTAAGAGCCTGATTGGTCATTAAGTTGACTTTTTGGTGCAGCTATTGCACTTGAAATCAGTTGCAAATTTGTCAAGAGAATATATGCCAAACAACCAAGCTGCCAAAACCAGGGTGAACCAGTGTGCACCAGGAGAAGAAGAAGGCTTTAAGTGCCCAGCCAATTGGAGATCATTCTAGAATCTTTTAATGACCTTAAGCTCCTCTCCTTTACCTATATAACTCATAAGAATGTGAATAATGACAAAATATTGTTATTAGATTATAGGCAAAGAAGTTCACCATTAAAACTAAGCACTAAGAGATACAGAAACATCACCCTAAGAATTTTAATCAAGGATACAGAACTATAGAAGTTCACCACTCTAGAAAATCCACCTAAGAGATATAAAACTTAAGAACAATCTCAAAGATTGCTAAAGAATAAAACAAACTCTACCTCTATCTTATACAAACAATAACAAAAATAGGCTTAGAATATCCTTCCAAGCATGGGAGCTTTAAAGACTATTTTGAGTTGCTAAATTAATGGGATTGCCTTCAATCTTGTTTTGCTAAGATGGTGCCTAAAATCATGGGATTGACATGTGAACACAATAATTTGTAATGTGAACATAATTAGCTATTGCCTAAAGTCATGAGATTTACATGTAAACATAATAATTAGCTGCTGCATAAAGTCATAGGGTTTGCATGTGAACATTATATTCATAATTAGCTACCAATTTACTCATGCAAATTATAGCCTTGCAAATTATTATGAATCTTACCGTAATCCCATCGATCTGCATGCTTTCCTTTTTTAACTAGTGTAAACACAATCTTTCTATTTTAGCCCACCTTATTTCTACATCTGTTTAGTAGATTTGGACTAAGGAGCTCATCTTGGGTTTGGATAAGTCTTTTTTAGTCTTAGCTTAAGTTGTAAGATATGTTGACACTTTAATGTCATAAGATAACGAAGGAGAAAGGGTACTACAAGAATAGAATCCCTAAGAAAAAGTTCTTAAAGAAAAAGAAGAATAGATACAAGAGGAAGTTTAGCCAAGGCCCAAGATGACTGCTAGAATGTATAGGTAGTGTTTCAATATATATCCACCTACCCCAAGGCTTATTCAAAAGGAGTTGCTCAAGGAATTAAAAGAAGTCATATTTTTAGAAAAGTACAAACTTGAACTTCAACAACTTCTACTTAAAAAGCTAAAAGATCTAGGGAGTTTTACTATACCTTGCAAAATTAGAAAGTTAAAAATTTTTTATGCTATTTGTGATCTAGGTTCAAACATAAATCTAATGCCTATGAATACTTTTATGCAGCTATGTTGTGGAGAGTTGAAACCTCTTCAATTCAAAATTAAGTTTATTGATCAATCTACTAAGTTATCATAAGGGATGCTAAAGAAAGTTCTAGTAAAAGTTAGAAAATATGCTTTTTACTATCTTAAACATAAAAGATGATGAAGCTCTATTACTTTTAGGTAAACCTTTCCTATTCACTGCCCAAGCTTTAAACATAGAGGATGATAAAGCTCTATTACTTTTAGGTAAACCTTTTCTATTCACTGCCCAAGCCTTGATAGATATGTATGAAGCTAGCTTTACCCTTAGGTTTAGACACAAGAAATTGCAATTTGTATCTACAAGGTATGATGCGATAAAAAATGAAGAACGAGGTAGTGTAGTCAAGGTAAAGGAAACCCCAAAAGAGTCTAACCTATTGACTTACCAAACTCTAGCTCTAGTCATGTCAACCCTTTCAAAAATTCAAGCTCAATTTATGTGATCCCTCATAGAAATTCAAACTAAGCTTGTTTATGTCATACCACAAAGAATGAGGCAATAAGATAAGCTCCCTCTAAATGGTTAAGATGATTCTGCATAGGTTTAAGGATGGTTAAGCTTGACCAAAACTAGTGCTGGCCCAAGTTCTATTTTAATTATATTTTTTAATTTTTTTTATTTCTAGGTCAAGTATGTTTTAATGTTTTTGTTTGAGCATTTTTTTTTTAGGGATGAAGAGAAACAAGGAGGATGCCTCATGGATATTCGGCCTTGAAGAATTTTAGAGAGTATTTCTTTTTCCTTTAAGTTTTTTTTTAATATGATTCCATTTAAGTATGGGGGAAAAAGAAAACTTTTTGAAATTTGACTCATCTTTGCTTTCAAACCAAATTGACTTGCTAAATCTCATTATGATATTCATTTAGTTGAAAATTGCACATATTCTCTTTAAAATAACTAAAGTATGATATGGAGTATAAGTATGGATATAGTGGAATTTGAAAAAATCGAGGATGCTTGTGAGCATGTCATAAAGTTTCTGGAAACTCTTAGAGATGCTGAATTAGATGATGAGTTAAAGCTAAAAGAATTCTCTAAGTTTTTTATTGAAAATGAGTATACTTGCTATGTTAATCTTACACCCGCCTCTATTTAATCTTGAAGTTAGATGTGTAGAATATTTGGAGAAAAGTTTTTTTCTACTCAAGAGAAAGTTACTTTGATTAACTTTTAAAAAGAACATCAACAGTCAAGGGAAGATTTGATGGAATACATTCAACACTTCAAGGAAAGAGTGTTAGACATCCAACATTCTTATTATGAGAATGAGCTGGTGAAAGTGTGTATCCAAAGGATGTTTGATGAATATATGATGCACTTGAAGAATTTGCCTTTACCAACCTTTGCTACTTTGGTTAAAGATGCAAAAAGGATTAACAATTTATTTCTTAGGCAATAAAGAATTAACTATTTCACTAAAAGGAATACTCTTACAATGAATGTAATTTAAGGAGTAAAAGAAAGAAAAGGACCTCCTCATCCTAATATATGCCTTAGAAGAGTGAAAGTACTTTTCCAAGAATGGATCAAAGATGGAAATGTGAACTTATCATATGTTCCATGATTATTAATAATAGAAAAGAAGTCTAACTCAAGATATTATGATTATCATTAAATAGTTGATCATCCATTTGCTGAATGTAGGAACTTTCATAAGATATTCCATCAGAGAGAAGTGTTAATTAAGAACAATTCTAAATAATCCATTCCCAGCTCATCATAATTCCTAAAGGCATTTTAATATAATCATTTATGCTTATCATAATAGAAGTTTAACTATTAGTCTTTCTCATCTCCAATTACACTTAGTTCAAACACATTCTCAGTTGTTATGTGAAGTTGATAAATCTAATTGGTTGTTGTGTTGAATTCAACAATTCATGCTTTTGATCAAATTAATCTCCTTGGTATTAAGTTGAGAAAAATTATCTCCTTAATATATAGTGGAGTTTGATCTCTTTTTTTTTAGGTTGAAAATTCATTTCCCTAGTATAAAATGTAGAATTGTCACGCCCTAGACGGGCGCCCCAAGCACATCAGGCTCATCAGCAAGTGTACCTGAGGTTGAAGCTCGTGCACTAGGCGCACTGGCGGGAGTTTGTGTGCAAGACCTTGGGGAGAAGGCCAGACCGCCCGCACGACCAAGTCCTAGCCTGCATGATGCTCGTACCACATCCAGAGGGGCCCAAGATGAGAGATACTTAAGGTGATCTTTTAGAAGATCACAGGATCAACAGGAGCCTTCTGGCAGATTTAGTTGACCCTAAAATTCAAGAGATAGAATTCTGATTGATTGTAATCTTTGTAATTCTTTGATTTTAGCCTTGATCTTAGGGATTTAGCCATAAGTGTAGCTAGGAGCCTCAACTATAAATAGAGGGCTGCTCCACTTTCATTTGTACATCATCATACACTTCTGTTTCAGTGAATACAAATTATATTGCAACAAGTTATCTTATTTTCTTGTTTCTCTCAACGTTAAGAATTCTGCCTTTTCTTTTGTTCTAGTGCCCGCACGCTTGTGTTTTAGGCTGACTTAGGCTAGAATAAGGTGATTCTAAGCCTAAAGATGCATGAATTCTGAGTCTAAGGTCAAAGCCTGTGACAGTTGGTATCAGGGTAGTTTGATTCTGCGTGTTTGCATGTTTGTGTTGTGCAGGTCAGATATTAGTCAAAGAGATGGCAACTTAGAGTGATGTGGCTAGCCAGTAACTAGAGGCCTAAGAGCAGAGGCGTAGAATAGGTAAGAAGGCAAATTCGAGAGATATTTGGTCTACCATGGACGACAGGCTGGCCAAGGTGGAGGTGACCATGAGCGACATGCAAGAGAAGCTTGAAGATGTGTAGACTCACATTGAAGCGCTAGACTCCATAAGGGAGGAACTCAGTGGTGAGTTGCAAGCCGCCCTCAACCAAGGCATGGATGTGATCACCCAAAGGAATGATACGTTGGAGGCTGTGGTGAAGACTGTACGCAATGGCATGGAGGCCATGAGCAAACGGATAAAGAAGCTTACCAGTGAGCTCGTTGCATGCAAGATTGCCATTGGGAATGGCATGTTCGCTGGAGCATTTAAGTCACAAATGGATGTCCCCAAGCCTAAAGAGTTCAAGGGGACAAGGGCAACCAAGGAAGTAGACAACTACCTATGGGGTATGGAGTAGTACTTCCAAGCCATGGGCATACAGGACGAGGTGATAAAGGTAAGCACCACTGCTATATATCTTACTGATGTAGCCTTATTGTGGTGGAGGCACAGGTGTGATGATGTGAGGTGCGGGAGTGCCAAGATTAGAACCTGGGCAAAGTTTCAAAAAAGTTCAGGGAGTAGTTTTACCCAGAGTATGCCAATGATGAGGTGTGGGCAAAGTTACGCAGGCTGAGCCAGCAAAGGGACATAAAGGAGTATGTCCAAAAGTTCTCTGAACTGATGCTACAGATCTCATATCTAAGTAAAAATGATGCCTTATTTACTTTCATGGATAGGCTAAAGTCATGGGGGAAGCATGAGCTACAATGGAAGGGAGTTCATAACTTGGCTAAAGCCATGACTACTGCTGAGTCCTTGATAGAGTTTAATCCTTTAAACAAGTTCGAGTCTTCTAAGCCCAAAGGTAAGGGCAAGGATGAGAGGGATCAAAAAAAATAATCCAAGAGGAAAGATCGTGACCAGGAGTCCAAGGATGAGAATCGAGACCGTTCGAACAAAGATGGCGAGAGGAAGCCACTAACAGGCAAGTGGAAAGCAAAAGGGGACCGAGAGCCACTAGCATGCTACCTATATGGAGGGAGCCACATACTGCGTAATTGCCCACAGAAGGGCAAGCTGGCTGCTGTAGACAAAGAGTCTGATAAGGAGCCAGAGACAGCAAAGCTTAGGTTATTTATGCTCAATGCTGTCCAGAGTAAGAGGAGCCACAAGCCAAAGAGCTTGATGTTTACGGATATGATGGCTGTGGGTCAGAAAGTGAGTGCATTAGTGGACATAAGTGCCTCACATCTTGTATTTCAAGTGATGGAGCCCAGAAGCAGACTAAAGGTGCAGAAAGGAACTACTATCATTAAAATGATGAACTCTAAGAAAGTGCTAGCCATTGGAATAGCACAAGGAGTGGAGTTATAGCTTGGAGACTGGAAAGGCAAAGAAATCATTGAGGTAACAGCCCTTGATGACTATAAGTTTGTGATTGGGTTGGATTTTTTTGTTTGGATTAATGCCCTTCTTGTGCTTTTTGCCAATTGTATTTGCATCTTGGATACACGGTGCCAATGCCTAGTACCATTGAGGCGAGGGTTCAGAGTTAGGTTGAGGGTGGTGTCAACCATCCAATTTGCCAAAGTGATGAACAGAAATGAAAACACCTTCTTGGCAGCCCTGAAGTATGAGGAGTCAAATGAGGAGGAGACCGAGTCACTCTTTGAGGTGCTAAAGGTGCTGGAGACCTTTGGCGATGTGATGGTCGTAAAACTACCTAGCAAGCTACCATCTAAGAGGGAGGTAGACCACAAGATCGAGCTGGTGCCCAAGGCCAAGCCATCAGTTAGAGCCCCTTACCGAATGTCCCCACCAGAGTTGGAGGAATTGAGGAAGTAACTCAAGGAGTTAGTTGATGCCGCCTTCATCAGGCCATCAAAAACACCCTATGGTGCATCGGTTCTATTCCAGCACAAGCATGATAGGTTGTTACAGTTGTGTATAGACTATCGAGCTTTGAACAAGCTGACTGTCAAGAACAAGTACCTTATCCCACTCATTGTAGACTTGTTCGACCAACTTACGAGCGCAAGGTGGTTCACCAAACTGGATTTGAGGTCAGGCTACTACCAAGTCAAGATCGTGGAGGGAGATAAGCCCAAGATAGCATGTGTCACTCAGTATGGTTCATATGAGTTCTTGGTCATGCCATTTGGACTCACAAATGCCTCAACAACATTTTACACCCTTATGAAAAAGGTATTTCAGTCATTTTTTGATCGGTTTGTTATGGTTTATTTTGATGACATTGTGATCTACAGCTAGACTTTAGAAGAGCATGTAGACCACTTGAGGCAGGTGTTCAAGGTGTTACGGGCACATAAGCTATTTGTCAAGAGGGAGAAGTGCTTATTTGCCTAGCAGGAGATCTCATTCCTAGGCCACATAGTGGAAGGTGGCAGGATACGTATGGATCAAGGTAAGGTTTGCACCATCATGGAGTGGGAACCACCAGCCAAGGTCACTGAGTTGAGGTCATTTCTTTGGCTGGTCAACTACTATAGGCATTTCATCAAAGGCCGCTTAGCCATAGCCACGCCATTAACTGACTTGTTCAAGAAAGAGAAAGAATGAGGGTGGAGCACAAGGTGCCAGGGAACCTTTGATCGGTTAAAGCAGGCTATAATCAAGGAACCAATCTTGGCCTTGCCAAACCGTATGAAGTGTATACAGATGCATCAAACTACATAATAGGGAGCGTATTGATGCAGGAGGGACATCCAGTCACGTTCGAAAGCAAGAAGCTAAATGAGACTGAGCATAGATACACAGTCCAAGAGAAAGAGATGACTACAGTGGTGCATTACTTGCGCACTTAGTGCCATTTCCTATTAGGGTCACAGTTCATGGTTAGGACAGACAATATGGCAACCAACTACTTTCAAACACAGAAGAAATTATCCCTTCAAACAAGCGAGATGGTAAGATTTTCTTATAGAATTTGATTTCCAAATAGAGTATAAGCCAAGACAGGCAAACCTGATGGTAGACACCTTGATCAGGAAGGCTAACATTGTTGCCATTAGCCAACCAGAGGGGTCACAAGTATCATGCATCAAGGAAGGACTTGCACATGATCCTACAGCCAAGGCTCTTATTAAGTACGCCCAGCAAGGTAAGACTAGGCAATTTGGGTGCAGGATGGTTTGTTTTACACCAGGGGCAGTAAACTATTTGTGCTGCAGCATGAGAAGCTCTGCAGAGAAGTTATGCATGAGTGCCATGATTCAAGGTGGGCTGGACATCCAGGGATGAGTCGTACCTTGGCTTTGCTAGAGGATCGGTACTACTGGTCGTACATGAGGGACGATATGGAGGCCTATGTGAAAACTTATCTTGTGTGCCAATAGGACAAGGTGGAGCTCAAGAAACCAAGCGGTCTCTTGGAGCCATTGCCAGAACGACCATGTGAGAGTGTTTTTCTAGACTTTATAGTCAGCCTACCCAAGGTAAAGGGTTCAAAAGCATCATGGTAGTGGTGGACAGGTTTTCCAAATATGGAATCTTCATTCCAGCAACCAAGGAGTGCCCAATCGATGAGGTAGCTCGATTGTTCTTGAAAAACATGGTTAAGTACTAGGGAGTGCTGAGGACCATTATTAGTGATCGGGATGGGCGTTTCATAGGCAGGTTTTGGATTGAGTTGTTCAAGCTATTGGGGTCAAACTTAAAGTTTTCCACCAACATGAATCTATAAACCAACGGGTAGACTGAATGTGTGAATGGACTATTGGAGGTCTACCTCAAACACTATGTGAGTGCCACATAAAAGGGCTGGCCAAAGCTGCTAGATGTTGCCCAGTTTTCTTACAACTTACAAAGAAACGAGGCAACGAACCAGAGCCCATTTAAGGTTGTCATAGGTCAACAACCACTAAACCCGATTCGATTGCTATAGGTTATATAGGGTCGAATCCAGTAGCATACAAGTTTGTCAAGGCTTGGTAGGAGCAAGCTGACTTGGTTAGAGTCTGTCTCCACAAGGCGGTAAAAAGGTTGAAGAATTGGACAGACCAAAATAGGTGGGACGTGCAGTTCCAGGTAGGAGACTTGGTTTTAGTGAAGCTGCATCCCATTGTGCCTTACAGGGGGCTGCACAAAAGCCTAGTCTGAAGATATGAGAGACCTTTTTAAGTAGCCAAGAGGGTAGGCAAGTTTGCCTACAAATTGGATATGCCACCCAAGCTGAGGGTACACTCGGTGTTCCATGTTAGCATGCTCAAGCCGTTCTATGAAGATTAGGGAGATCCAAGTCGAGCAGAGTCAAAATGTACGCCATTGAGAGCAAGGGCCTCATATGAGAAGGAAGTCCACAGCATCATAGTTGATCGAGAGGTGAGGCGAAAGAACTACCAACCAAGACAGGAGTACTTAGTGCGTTGGAAAAGACTTTTAGACAGTGAGGTGAGCTGGGAATCGGTAGAGGACTTATGGTAGTTTAGGGACCAGATCAGGCAGTAGCATGCATAGGACACAACGAGAGCATTGTACAATTAGGTGAGGGAGAATATCATGCCCTGGGTGGGCACACCAAGCACATCAGGTGCACCAACACGTGCACTTGAGGTTGAGGCCTACGCACCAAGCACACTAGTGGGAGTTTGTGTGCAAGACCTTGGGGAAAAGGCCAAATCATTAGCACAGCCTATAAACCAGCCCGCACGGCCAAGGCCTAGCCTACATATGCCCGCACCATATCTAGAGGGGCTCAAGATGGGTTATATGCAAGGTGATCTTTCAAAAGATCACAAGATCAGCAGGAGCCTTTTGGCAGATTTGGTTGACCCTAGAATTCAGGAGATAGAATCCTGATTGATTGTAATCTTTGTAATTCGTTGATTTTAACTTTGATATTAGGGATTTAGCCATAAGTGTAGCTGAGAGCCTCAACTATAAATAAAGGGTTGCTTCACCTTCATTTGTACGTCATCATATACTTCTATTTTAGTGAATACAAAGCATATTCCAGCAAGCTATCTTATTTTCTTGTTTCTCTCAAAGTTGCACATTCTACCTTTTCTTTTATTCTAGTGCCCGTACGCTTGTGTTTTAGGCTGACTTAGGCTAGAAGAAGGTGATTCCAAGCCTAAGGCTACACGGATTCTAAGTCTAAAGTCAGAGCCCATGATAGAATCACTCCATGGCCGTAATTTTATCGCTCATTCTTTAGCCGTTACTCTATTTTTTATAGTTGCTATTAAATAACCTCTTTAGTACAAAGTTGAAAATTATCTCTCTCTCTCATAAATTGATAATGATATTTGGCCACAGATTTATCACTTATTCTTTGGCCATAACTTTATTGCTATCAAGTCAATTCCCTCGATACTAAGTTGAGAATTATCTTGTCTATAAATTGAGTAATGAGAAATGAATTTTATTTCAACCGTAGCTTTATCATTTATATTTTGGCTATACTTCATTTTTTAAAAGCCGTAGCTTTATCATTTATGTTTTGGTTATATTTTCCTAGCTATATTCCAATTACAACTTTATTGCTCATATTTTGGCTAAAATTTATTGTGTATAATTACAAATCATACATTGATCATAGCTTTAATGCTATTTTTAAAAAGATTGAATTAATTTCCTAAACATTGAGTTCAGAGATACTCTCTCTTTAATGTAAAGTTGAGAAAAGTTGCTATTGGTCGTATACATGCACATATTTTTCCTATACTAATAGAAAAACAATTACTAGGAATGGAGAAATGAAGAAAAATGTTAATATCATAAGAAAAGGTTTTGAACCAATGCTAAGATAGAAAAGTTCCAATGCAAGAGGAATGAAATAAACAAGCAATGAAGGAAGATCTAGTTGACTATATATGCAGCTCCATAGAAAAGAGTCAGTCTTACTAAACTAAAAAATAGTTTCCAACTCCTGGCATAATTCAATCTAATGATCTCTTTATGACTTTAATTGTTTTTAAAGCAAGTTAGTCTTTTCTATAATCTCTTCTAATTCTACTTCTACATTAGTTTTCTTTGCTTCTACAGAAAAAAGCTTTGGCTTTAGGCAAACATGTGTCAACACACTTGAGCATGAATCAAGCATTCAATGCATCCTCTATAAATTGCAATATCAATCGTAATTTTTACAAAAAGAAATATTGGACAATGAAGTATCTACAATCAACAAAGCTTGTGTCGTTACATCTATAGTGTAAGAAATAAAATCTTCATTCTGAAAGATATAAATATTCAAAAATTCACCCTCTTTCTGATAAATGCACTCTAAATACTTCACATATTGTGATAGAACAAAAAAACCATGAAAATCCACTCTTGCTAAAACACTCCCGGAATGTGTTTCAAGAGTATCAAAAGCACTAGTAGCATTCTTGTGTCTTGATACTAAGGAAGAAAAACATGAGGAGCAATACCAGAAGCAAGTAGAGTTTGAATAGTTTTTGGTTAAGCACTTTAAATAACATCACCAACAACTTTGTTTACTTTCCAAATAGTAACTTTGTGCTACAAATATCATTGACAAACTCGTTAAAAATACCAGTATCAATATCAACAAATGATCCAAAATTCTCCACTTAGGCATTCTCAACATTAGCTTCATTATCATTTTTTTCAACATCATCATAAGAGTTAGGAACACATTTCACCATCATAAGACTTTTCACCATCACTAATAATAAGTTTTTCCTTCTTAATAGATTTCCCATACAAAAACAAAGTATAAAGATAAAATATGTCTCGTTACAAAAAAAAAAATAAGAAAAACGAGAAGAAACATGCATAACTTACTTTACGAGAAGACGGATTTCTCTTTTGATTGACATAAAGCATAAGAAGCAACAATACTAGTGGTTTTTTCATCTACTTGATCCTTTCATGCTTTTTCTTTTTCTTTGGATGAAACACATATCTAATGCAAAAATATGCAATATTGAAAATTGTGAGATATTTCTTAGAATCATGTAATGGTATGAAAAAGTCCCAATCAGAAACACACTCATCCCAATAAGCAAGCTATCCATGACTACAATAACTAACTCTGTCAAATGTTGGCACCACATAATGTCCAACTTTAATGTCCAACTTTCAAAAACACAAGAAGGGAAATCATTATACAAAGTGTAAGAAGAGCATGCGGAGCCATTTAATCATACTAAATTAATATGCAACTCTACACATCAAATATATTTTAACAGAATGTATTCCTCTATTAATACCAGTAGTAGTACTCTCTATCATAGAAGGTAACATAATACAGTTGATCCAGAAATATAACTCAATGTCTTGCCTAATGTTTAAGAATGAGGTTGGCCTTGAGTACTATAAAAATAATCAAAATCACCATGCCTATTTTTCATCTGCAAGTATGGGCACCAAATAAATTCATTGGCTATGTCTAACATTTCAAGAACACTTTTTTTTGTAATCTAATTATACCATGCCTAAGCTCTACAGTTACTTTTAAAGAGAAGGCTAGAAGAAGAAGTTGCAAGTGGAAGATATAGATTAGATATAGGAGCACAAGCAATGAACCTTTCCCACAAGCATATTTGAATATAAATTATCAATACATGTCAGAATCTTATACCAACCAACTGATATTTTAGTCTTTACGAGATATAAGTCTAACCATTTATAAAAGGATCCTAAATAAAAATGAGATAATGAGAAATGCATATCATTAGCAATTTCAATTGTTATAGGGATGAGGGCTAGACTAATTCCATCATTTAGACATCTTAGAAATACATGTCAAGCTAGCCATATAATCAACAATGCTTCCAATTCATACTTGGAATTAAGATTTTCTAGAGAGTTATTTTCACCATTTTTGGCTTTAAACTTGTTAAAAAAATAAACCAATCCAAATAGAGAATCAAGCTACCTTTGATTTCTATCTTTGACACTTGAGTAAATCACAAAGGAAGCTACAATCTTTCTCCTCCTCTTTAGACAATTCAACAACAAAAATATTGTGTCTACCAGAAAAAGAAAGCTAAAAAAGACCACATTTATTTTTAAGAGACAAAGTGAACTCTCTTGAAGTAGTAATCATTTATGAGAAAAAGTACTCCATCTAGCAAGAATAGCATGCCACACATCCATTCTACCTTCTTTACAAACATGAAGTTTGGAAGAGACTTGCACAGAATCAAGCACTCTTGCTAAAGATAAAGCTTTTGCATAACCAATTTTCCCTATTACCTTATTTACCTAATCCTCTAACCTTAAACAGGTTATGAATTCAAGCCAATCTTAGTAATAGAAAGTGGAATTTCTCCACTCTCAAATTTGAACTATAGAATAAATGAGCTTGGAATATAAACTCTATAGATTGATAATTGGGTAAAACTACAAGTGCACAGGTCAATTCAAGTAAAAAAGTGAAAGAGAAGAGTTAGCATCTCACGAAAATTGTCTATTAGGTTACCTAGTCTAAGTACCGATTATTAATATACTTTTACTATAGTTAATTCTATCGATTTCCTGAAAAGTTTTCTAAACTACTCCTAAACTATGCATGAAATTAAACATGAAACATAACAAACAAGTATGTAAATTGCAAGTAAGTAAATGCATGAAATGTAAAGGCACAAATCATAAAGAAAATAGTATGTAAATGTGTATTGAAAATGCCTGAATTGAATATCTTTACATAAACCAAAAACTAAATTAGTACATAAATAATAGAACATAAAATGCAAGAATAAGCAAAACACTAGAATGAAAGCATGAATTAAATCCAAATAGTAAATGAACTTTAATCTAAACTTAAGAGCAAGTAAAGTGAAGGATGATTTAAGTAAAAACATAAAGTAAAGTGCAAGATAAATGTATGAATAGATAAGAATATGTAAAAATCGAAACTGTCACCTAATGCAAGTAAATTAAAAATATAATCTCAAATGTAAATGAATCTAACCTAATGCAAGGTATTTAAATGAAATTGAACATAAAAACAATAAATCTAATCGAATCTAAATGCATGAATTTTAAATTACATGAATTAAACGTAAGGAAATGTAAAGTGCTTGAACCAAAACTAATCTACTTACAAAAATTTAAATTTTCATAATTTAAAACATAGATTTACAACTCTTCAAAGTCAATGAAACTAAACTGAGCTAAAGAAACATATAAATTGTAAATGCAAGTAATGAAATCAATTAAAACATTATAGCAACATGCTTAATACACTTTAACAAAAAGTAAGTGCATGAACAAAAAAAATAGAGCAACAAAAATTAAAATAAGCCAAATAGTATATAAAAGCCTCAATTAATTTGCAAGCAGTTAATAAAACATGAATTAGACAAGTAAATGAACAAGTGCAAATTAAGGAAAAAGTGGACCTATCACCTAGCAAGGAAAAATGACACCACAAGTGCTGTTACCATGATTGCTACTTTTTGTATAGCCTGCAAGTGCATAGATCAAGTAATAATAATAGACGTATTTCAATATTATCCTAAGGGATTATAGATTATAATGTTGGGTAACTCACAATTATCAATGGCAAAATCTTAGATTCCTATATCTGAATAGATGAAAACCTAGGTTTGCTTACAAAATAAATAAAAGAAAATATTGAAAGCAATTGTAGGCCTTGATCTTGACTTTACCAATTGTCACTTGGGAAGTAAAAGAATATAGCCACAAACTAGATAAAAAAAAAAAACAAGAATTGAAGACTTGAAAAATAAAGAAAGATTGCGAAGGTTGAATACTTGGAAAGATCTTGAAACAAAGATTGCATAAAGTAAACATGCAAATCATCAAATTTAGTAGCTGAATGTTGTAAACAGTAAAAGAGTGCTTAAATCAAACTTATAAAAGAAGAAGATTGCTTTTGCCAAAATAGAAATTGTAAAAACAAAAATTGAAACTTATAATGATAAAAAAAAAAGAAAAAAGATCTTGAAAATATTTTTTCTTTGAATTTAAAAAGAATTTAAAAAACAAAAGTTTTGTTATTAGAAAATTTATCACCTAAACCAGTAACTAAACTAAAAAAGAAAAATAAAGAACTAGAAACTAAGAACTAAAAGAGAAATGAGGAATAGAATGATGGAATAGGGTGAACAGCCTCCCTTTTTATAGTGGAGGGTTTGACGAAAGGGGTAGAGATTACAAGATATATTTTCAAATTTAAATTCTAATGGATGAATGCTTATCCTAATCTTCTTGGAGGTCGGCCGAATGAGGTCTTTAAGGAATGATATTGGCCATTCATCATGTATTAAAGCAATCTTGATTAAATCCCCTCCTTAAGTTTGACAAAGATGAAATTCAAGAGGAGATAATTTTGCTTTTTATCCAATTCTTGAAATTTAAAAAGATAAAGTCCCACTTTAAGCAAAAGTATTTGAGGTTAAGCAAAAACACTCATGGTAGAATTCAATCTCTTCTTAGCCAAATGGTGTGGAGCCTCTTTAGGTTTGGAAGTCTTCAATTGATGATTATCTTCTTTTTGCACTTCAAATGGTAGAATAGATAGAGATGGAAGTGTCCATGTATGCTTGAAATTCTTCCTTTAGAATGAGCTAGCCAAATGCAATATGGAGTCCTTATTCAAGCACACTTCTTTCATGGCTAAGCAAAGTAGTCATTCTTAGATCAAACCTTTTTTGGCTGAACATTTTGGAGTCCATGTGAACTTGAATTTTCATGCAATCTTTTTTGAGATATAGGTGGTTGAATGTAATGCATCATGGGAATGTCTATGTGTAAGTGGAACTCTATCTTGGCTGCATGCATAGATGCATGTGGATCAATGTGGTTTAGCTATAAGCTTCCAATATTGGGCTGAAAATACTCCTTGCATAAAGATAAAGGCTATGAGGTTGAAATCCTAAAATATTGAAAACAACATGAAAAGCACTAAAAATATCCAAAGTTTAAAATTTAGCACCATATTTTGCATGTAAAAACACTATATAATTAGATGCTATCACACCACCTATTTCTGCCTCTGTTACCAGCTTTCCAACCAAAACTTTCAAGATTTTTAGAAAAAAAAATACAAATCAAATTTTAAATTAAACTTTCCAAAATACAAGTGCAATGAATTGAGAAAATGTAAAAAAAAAAAAAAAATTGAATCAAAACTTGCAAGAAATCATAAAGAACTAAATTGAAAACCAAAAGTAATACAAAAAAAGAAATTGCCAAATAGATTTGTAAATGTAAAGGAATTGCAAGTAAAAGTGTAAGGAAATTTAAAGAAAATTAAATTACATGCAAGAGTCTTAAATTGCATGAAATTTAAGGAAAATTAAAAGAAATTCTCTCTAAATAGCCCTCTAAAAAAACAAGGAGGAAACTGCTAGAGAGAAAATGAGCAAGAAATATGTAAAAAAAAAAACTAAAAACTCCCATTCTTTGGCCTACCACTACTTATTTATATGCCAAGGATGATGTGTTCAAACTAATCAAATTACTAGAAAAAGCCAACTAGGACACCATATAAGCTAGATATTTCCATGTCATTAAAGCTTGCTTCATAAGCTTCCTAGTTTTCTCTTATTAACTTCACTTCTTTTCAAGCTTTCCTCCTTTGACCCATTGAGCTTCAAAAAGTTAGAATTATAACCAATATAGAGCCTCCAAAATGCCAACTAAGTAGCTGTCTATTAGCTTTCCTCTTAGATTCAAATTAGGCACCAACTCCCTTGATCACTCTATGATGCATCCAACGGCTAGAGTGCTTCCTCTTTTTCAAATTAAGTGCCAAATGTAGTTTCAATAATTCTTCAAATTCCAGCCAATGAGAAACCATATAGTTTCCAACTCAACCATGAAAATTTTTTAAAAGTTCCTCTAAAATCGCTTTTTATGTTCATTTTCCCATTTAGCTTAGGGGGAAACAAACAAGGAAATTAGAAAGAATAAAACTTGAATTGAAATTCACATAAGTTCAAATATGCAAAGAAAGTAATGAATAAAACTTAAGAAATTATCCCAATAGTGGCAAGCAAGCAAGTTCCACACTAGGTTTAGCCAATTGATGATTTTTGCACCAAAATGCATCCAAATTGAGTCCAATTCAATGTTTTTCCTCATTTTTTTTACCTACATATTGAACATTTGCACAATTAAGAGTACTTTTGCCATATTTTCTCTAGAAACAAGCATTAATTCACTATAAAATGCCTAAAAAAGCAATGATAATTTAAAATATATATAGTTATCACACCCTCAAACTTAAGCTTTTATTTGTGTTCAAGCAAAACATGATTAAGCAAGAATCATTACTAACTTTCAATGCTTCATTTAACATGAATGCCTCATGGATTGCCTAATGGATATAACCAGAGAAAATCATGAACTTGAGCTAATCTACAAGAATAAACCTAGCCTAAATTCCTTCCTAATTATGGTTCCAAATGTAAATAATACATATCTCAAATCCTTGCTTGAAATCTAATGATGTCATGTAGAATATGAAAATTCTAAAACAAAGACCAATAAAGTGTGATCATGTTTCATATGTTTATTTATCACATCTCTCTTAACTAATGTATACAAACACATGACTAAAGATTATTTAGGACTTTATATGCTTGTATTTGTATGGCTAAGGTCAAGGTATGATAAAAGTCATTTTAGGCTCAAGTACCCTAACAATGCATTACTTTTATAGGATCATTCAATGTTGAGCTTTCAAGGTAAATAAGAAAGGTAAGATCTTTTCTAAAGAATCATCCTTAAACTCTTTTTTTTTTTGCAAACTTTTCTTCTTATTCTTCTCTTTCTGTACTTTTCATACCACTTTAATTTATTTTCATTCATTCTTTTTTTTCTTTTTTCACAATTTTTTTTCTTTCTTTTTTTAAAACTCGAGCTCTTTTTGCTTGCTTATTTTCTTTTTTATTCTTTTGTTTTCTTATCTTTTTCATTCTTTTTCCAAACTCCACCCTTCCTTCCTAATAATGCATAGCTCAAAAATGATACATGAATATCCTAATGCACATAAGGTAAGAGACCAAAAGATAAGAAATATCAAATCAAGGCTTGGGTTCATAATGTGGTTTTCTGATTAAAAAAAAGTATTATTAGGCTCAAAAGGGATGACTATGAAAGAATTAAATCAAGGCTTGCTTCAAAGGCTTAATCAATCCAAAGATGGCCTATATTATTTCCTTAATCATATGTCTTCTAGGATTTTACCTTAAGAGATGATCAAAACAAATTCTAGAACATAAAACACAACTTTCAAGATCAATACAAAAAATATTTCATGCTCACATAATTATGCACTAGATAAAAAAATACAATTCAATAATCAAAATATCAATTCACAAATGAAAACTCATACTAAAAAAATCACTAAACGTAAGTATCATCTTATATTTCACCCAATATTCAATATTTTCCTAAAACTATATTCATTCTCAATCTTTACCTATCATTGGCTTTATAAGAACTAATTAAAAAAATTATACTAATGATTCAAGCTGCAATAAGTTAAGCTCAATTTGAAGGTAAAACTCAATGAAAATTCAAAAAACTTTTGTAAAAATTTTAAGCAATTTTTCCATTCAACCAAACTTAAAGAACCCATTGTCTTCAATGTGTAAGGAAAAAAATAACAAAGAATAAGAAAAGAATAAGAGAACTCCACTATCATCATTGGAAGCATGGTAACTGAATGCATAAGATATGCAACCAAACTTGTTCTATAGCTTTTAATCTTTTATTCACCTACTAAACAAAGGAACATACTTACAAGAGGAACAACATCAATATTTACAAGAAAATATAAGCAAAACATCAAACTAAGAAAATAAATAAAATATAAAATGTAACACTTGGGTTGCCTCCCAAGAAGCACTTTAGTTAAAGCCAGTAGTTAGACTATTAATGCAAGTTCAACACTATATGTTCATAAAGATCATTCCACAGTTGATTGCCAAATTCAACCACTTAAAGACCTATCTGTTAACCATTTCATTCAAAATAAGGTCTAATGGTGGATTATATGGGCAAATATGAGTGAAAGTGAATCCATCAACAAAACCATTAACTTCACACTTAAAAGGACTAAGGTTAGTGGGTTTCGATTTTAACATCCAATCAACTAGTAAAATATCAACATTAATCACATCATATCTTTCTTTCACCATTTTCACACCTTCCGTCTTAGATGCACTATAATAAGCATGATTAAGTTAATACTGCATAATGACCAATGTATTAATAATCATGGATAACTTTTCATCAATTATTAAACTTTCACCCCTTTTTTTAGATGGACTAAAATAGATAGGTGTAGATTGAATCTCAAAGGAACTAAGGATATCTATTGATCACGTCAAGAGTAGAAATTGTACTATATGAAGATATAGACTTTACATGTGTTATATTGTCTACCCCAATGGTTTGTTCTTTAACTAAGACTTTTTTCTTTTCTCAACATCATTACTTTTAAAAAATTTTTGAAAATTTTTCATCCTTATCAATTTATCATCCAAAGACATTACAAATGGTCTATAATAAAAGGATTGAAAACCTTAAATGGAGACAATGACTCATCTAATGTCTCAATGCTACTAGTAGGCTCTAATGAAGATGTAGATGCATGCACATCATGGACTCTAATTTTTCCTCTACACACTTCTCATCAAATAGGTTTTAAAGAGTATCCCCTGAGTGCTCATCATAAAAAACATCACCTATAGCTCTATAAAGTGCATCTACTCTAGAACATTCATCAAAATTATCAAGGAATTTCAAAGCTTTGAAAACATTAAAAGTGACTTCCTTATCCTTGATTCCCAAAAACAACTTTTCTTTTTAAACATTTATAAAGGTTCTACCTATAGTAAGGAAAGGTCTCCCTAAAATCAAAGGCATATCTACTTCCATGTCTAAAACCATAAAATTAATAGAGAATATGAATCTATCTACCTTAACCAATACATCTTCTATAATTCCCCTAAGATATTTCAATGATCGATTAGCCAATTATAGAATAATAAAGATAGGTTTTGCATCATCTATGCCTAATTTCTTAAAGATAGATAAAAGTATTAGATTGATACTAACACCTAAATCACATAAGGCCTTATCAAAAGACACACTACCAATGGTGCAAGGAATGCTAAAATTACCAAGGTCTTTAAGTTTTTATGATAATCCTCTTTGAATTAGTGAACTAAACTCACCAGTAAGTGCCACTATCTCATAATCCTTCAATCTTCTTTTTCCAAAAATTATGTTCTTCATAAACTTGGCATAAATGGGCATTTGCTATAAAGCATTCATAAAAAAAATGTTAATGTGAAGTTTCTTAAACACTTTTAAAAACTTGAAGAATTATTTTTCTTTTTTTTCATGATGAAATCTCTTAGGAAAATGAATAAGGCTTAGATGCCTCAACTCTAAAAAGAGTAGGCTTAGAGGGACTAGGTACTAAAATTTATGTCGACTCAACTATCTCATCAAACACCTTACCTTTTTCTTTCTTTTAAACCTCAACCTCTTATTTCTTAAAATTAAACTTCTTTCTTACATCCCTATGTTCAAACTGAATAGTGTCACTAGCTAGTTGCTTTGAACTCCTAAAAGTAATTGCTTTGCATTGGTTTTTCCCTTTTTTTCCTAGGGTTAACTTCGGTATTGCTAGCTAAAATTCCCTAAGGTTAGGTACTTAAAAGACTAACTATCTGACCAAACTACAATTTTAGGTTCTTAAGAGCTACAGCTTGATTTTGAAACATTGCATTCTATGTTTGCATAAATGAAGTCGTGTTTTCATCATGGAAGTCAATAGATTTTCAATTGAGGGTTTCTTTTTATAAGCTGGTGTAGGTTGATATTGAGATGTATTTGATGTGGATTTTGTTACTGTTGAAACTTAGAATGAAACTAAGACAGTTATGAGTTTTAGTATACTGAAGCTACTGAGTAGCATGATTAGATTGAACAAGAAAAAAAGTTTTGGTTTTGATATTGGTTCTATGAAAATAGTAGGTTACTCCACCAACCAAGGTTATATGTTGAAGAGTAGGGATTATTATGTTGCCTACTCTTAGTCTAAACAGGGCATAGATCATAAGTATATCCCTCTACAAATCTCATAACATATGAATGGACTCTAAGTAGGCTTAGAATAACTATGACTAGGCTCAATGGGTGCTACTTTCATGGCTTCTATAACTTTAGTTAAAGACTCTACGTTAGTAGTTCAAGTTGTATAAGCATTAAGCTTATATGCTCTTGAGGTTTTCCTAGGATGTTGCCATTATTAAACCATTAATAGTTATTAATTGTCATATCCTCTATCAGATCATAGGCAACATTAGAGGTCTTACTCATAAGAGCACTACCATTTAACCCTATTTTGAATGAGATGGTAAATAAAGAGGTCCTTAAGTGGTTGGATTCGGCAATCAAGTGTGGAGTGATCATTATGAGCATATGGTGTTAAGCTTGCATTTATAGTCTAGCTATTAACTTTAACTAAAGCATTTTGGGAAGCAATCCAAGTTTTACATTTCATGTTTTGTTGATTTGCTTATATTTTGTTGTATATATTGATGGTGTTCTTTTTGTAGGTATTTTCTTTTGTTTTGTAGGTGAATAAAAGCTTGAAAGTTAGAAACACAAGGTTTGGGTACACATCTCATGCATTCGATCACCATGCTTCCAATGATGATAATGATGTTCCCTTGTTCTTTTTTTATACTTTATTTCTTTTTGCTTAAACATTAATGATAATGTGTCCTTTAAGTTTAGGGGTATGAGAAAATTACTCAAAATGTTTTGAATTTTTCTGCTTAAAATTGAGCTTGACTTGTTGTAACTTGAATCATTTAAACTTATTTATGTCTTTATAAATTAGTTTTAATAATCTGCTTTTGCATATCTTATACAAAAGTAATATACCTTTGCATGTATCTTCTCTTTAAGTTTATAAGGGATTTGATTTGTGTTATTTTACCCTTGAAATTGTCATTTAGTTTTAATCTTCAATTCTAGGATAATGGGTCAAAGATTGTTCATTTCAATATAAATAATTTTTTGAATTAAGTTTGATGTTCAATCGCATCATTTTTATTACTCTTTTAGTTATCTGTGAACTTTCAAATTAAAAAGACATGAATCATTGTTTATTGCACTTTTTTACTTGGTTTAAGTAAAAAGACATGAATCATTGTTTATTGCACTTTTTTACTTGGTTTATTTATTATTTGTTCATGACCTATTCATGTTGTCATGCCTAATTTTTAACTATTAAACTTTAAGATATTCTTTGCTTCAATTTATGTAATCAACTATATATTGAATATTTTATAAAGCATCTGTACAATTAGGTCATAATTTGGTGTTCTTCAATATACAAATATAATATGTTTAGCTCATATGTGCAATATTATTGTGATGTTAATTTATTATAACCATTTCATATGAACATTGTTTTATTCATTTCTTCTTTTCTAATAGTTTGTTATTTATGTTTTCTACATAAATATTTTTTTATACTTTTCTAAACCTTAAACCTAAGAAAAATGATAAAAATCTTAACTGTTGGTTTTCAAACTTTCTTTTGTTGTAAGTATCATTTGAAGTCTAAAATGCTATTTGAATACTTAAGATGAAGAAATATGTTAGAAATAAAAAAAAGTAAAAACATCATTAAGAATTTACTCTTTTTGTTAAGTGCTTTGTTTAAAATTATGTTGTAAGATGTTATCAATTTTATAGAACTATATTTTACAAATGAGTGTAATTTTTTATTGTTGGATTGTATTTGTGTTCTAAATGTTAGATTTCTTTTAGTTTTTTGGTGTTAGATTTTTAATATCAATTGCATATATGTGTGTTTTTTGTATTGACATGGTCTTATTTACTGTCCGTATGCTTAAAGTGCTCTGCTAGGTGAGTTAGTTTGTCCTTAGTCCTTACATTGTGCAAGGGGAGAAAGTATTTTTTTATTATTTTCTTTGTATCATAGGCTTATTGTATACTAAATGTATATTTTATTTATGAGTTTGATATTCATTCTATTTTAATTTTTAGATAATGTCATGTAAATCGCTATCCGTGTAAAAAATGACATTTGTATAATTACATTACTCTTCCTTCTTGATGAAATTTTTACATCGAATTATATTAATAAAATTTCTTTCGGCTTGAAAATTTTATATATTTTATTTTAACATGTATTTTGGCAAAAGATCAAATTATGCCATCAATTTTTGTATTCATACAAAATTTGAGATTTAATCCATCTACAACAATGCATAAAAATTGATTCATCTTATCATTTTAATTTAATAACAATTTTCAATTTAATAATGTTAATCCAATTGATAACTCCATTAAATATTTTCTGTTAAGTATGTTGACATGGCATTAATTTTTCTTGAATGACATTTTTGTTGTATTTGAAAATAAATTGAAGATGACATAGATTTTTTACATTGATAATAATAATAATATCTTAAATAATAAAAAATCAAATCAAAAATATTTTTGTTTTTTTTTTCACTTTCTTTCATTACTTAAACTATTATTTTTGGTCAAATTATGCTAGAGGTCCCTCTACTTTATGAAAATTTAAAATTTTGTCCATATACTATAATTATACAAATTTAGTACTCATATTATTTTGATTTAATAATTTTAGTCCGATTACTAAATTTGTCAAATTTTTTGTCATTAAAAATGTTGTATGATTGTTTACTTAATCGCACGTGCATTAGTTTTGGTGATCTGTTGTTAAATTTTTAGACGTGACAATTTAAATTGATAAAATTAATTGTTAATTATACAACTGATTCTTATATTCAAACAAAATTTAGACTTTAGTTCCTCGAGTATAATTTCATAAAAAAACTCATCCTTATAAATTTAATAATGTTGGTCCAATTACTAATAAAATAATTTTTTTTTTTACATTTTTCAAATCAATTTTTAATTTTTTTAGAAATTTTTCAAAATTTTAAAATATTAAATTGATTATTTTTTAAATATTTAATATTTTAAAAATCATATTTTATATTTTTTAAAAAATTCAATTATTTTGATTTTTTTTTACTTTTTGAACTATTAAATTTACATTTTTAATATTTTAACTTTTTAAAATAAAATTCATTTTTTTGAAATTTTTATATTTTATTTAATCAAAATATTTAATTTTTTTAATTTTTGTAGTTTTTATAAAATTTTCTATAAATTTTTTAAAATTTTTTTATGTTTTTTACAAAATTTTTATTTTTTAATATTTAAATGAAAACAAATAAATAAATTCTTAAAACAACATGAGTCTTTAAAATTTGTTTTATTTTCTTATATTTGAAGTGAAAAGTATAAAAATCTTGGGTAAATAAAGTAACAGCCAAGCACAAAATGCTTTTGGGTTCTGATTCATTTTTTATTAGCTATCACAAAAAGCTTGTAAAAAATTTTTAAAATTTATGAACTTCTTTTAAAATCATAAAATTAGAAATAAATATTTTTTATAAAAACATAAAAATTAAAAATATAGAAAATTTTATAAAAATTTCAAAGAATTAAGAAATAATAAAATTAAATATTTTGTTTAAATAAAAATGTTAAAATTTAATAAAGTACACTAACTTTAAAAAATGAAATTAAAAAAATAAATATTGAAAATTCTAAATTTAATATTTTTAAAAATTTTACAAAATTTTAAAAAAATTAAAATATTGAATTTAAAAAAATATGATTTTAAAAAAAATTCAAACCATATGATTTTAAAAAATTAAAATATTTTTAAAATATTAAATTTAATATTTTAATACTATGAAAAAGATTTTAAAATTTCAAAATATTGATCTTTAAAAAAAATAAAAATATAATATTTTTATTAATAATTATACCAACATTATCAAATTTTACTGCTATGAGAATGAGATTTTTGCGAAATTATACTAAAGGGACTAAAGCCTAAATTTCGTATGAGTAAATTGATCATTTGCATAGTTTAACATTTGATTTTATTCATCTATGTTGTAACGTCAATAAAATCAACACCACATCATTAAGTCATTGTCTATGTCAACATTTTTCATTATAAAAAATTGATAGAATCAATGATTTAAGTAAAATTATCAAATTAAAATAGTGTAAGGATTTAATTTGTATAAATTATAATACAAGCACTAAATTTTAAATTTTGACAGAATATAAGGATTTCTGACATAATTTGACATATTTTTAATAACCTTAACTTTTGAATGATTGTACTTTGGCATAGTTTTTAACAAGTAAAACCCAAAAAAACAAGAAAAATGTTGGAGATAATGAGATGGAAAAAGAAAACTAGCACTATTAGTTCCTAAAAAAAAAATAAAGCTAATATTCTCTACCTGAAGCAGATTAGTACTCCACTTCCAACATAAACAACTTTCCATTACATGCATCCTTTTTGTATTTTTATTTTTTTGCTTTTTCTACATTTCAAGATAAAGATAGTCAAAAGAAGAGCAAACGTATTACGGAATTTAAAGATTGAAAAAAAATACCCACAACCAAGAAGTTACAACATATAACAAGTTTACAACATCCAAAACAATTGGCCTCTCTCCCTTTGAATTAAACCAACAAAAGCATGACACTTTACTCATATATCTCTTCATTCTTGTCTTCTTCAAATTTTATTATTATTAGAATTAGATCTACGCTTCACCGAGGGATAGATTTTATTTTTAAATTATGTTCTAAGTAAGACAGAAGGATAAATTTTTATTTTTTAAATTATGTTTTAAATAAGAGAGAAGTAAAATTTTTACACCAAATTGTAATGAATAACAACACATAGACAAATGTAAGTGTATTTATTTTTTAATATAAATTATAATTAAATTAAATATAAATATAGTTTCCTATTAAATTAAGTATTATATAATATCTTTATTAATATAATAGATATATATATAAATAAATTAAATAAATAAATAATAAAATATACTTTTGTATATATTTCAAGAAGGATCAAGCAAAATACCTCAAACCCAATCCCAACTTAGCCCAAATTGTTCAAAGTGGCAAAATTAACCCAATCTTTATTTTTTAAAAAAAGTATTGATTAGATCGTAGTAAATCGAAATCCATCGAAATCCATAAGATATAAATTGTTTGGCCATACCTACATTTATTGATTTTTTTTTTAGAAAATTGATCTAATAAATAAAATTTTAAAAACAAAAAAAAAAGCCAAATTGGATGGCATGTCAATTTATTAAATTAAGATATTAAATAATTTTTTAATAATATATAAATATGCAATCAAATAAATAATAAAATATATATTTTTATATATACCAATGTCAAGGCATAACATTCAATACCTTTCTTTGACTTGAGCTCGATTTAAAAAAAGAACTCAACTTAATTATCCAAAATTAAAAGGAAACACACCAATTGAATTAAGGTGAATCAAAATCCATCAAATATGAGTTATTTTTTCATTTCTATCTCAATTGGCTTTTTATTACAAAATTTACTTAATAAAAACCTAAAGTAACAAAAAGTTTTAAAAAAAGAAAAAAACTTTAAAAAAATGAAAAATGAAAAAGAATAAGAATAAGGTGCTACATGGACACCCAAAATGGCATTGAACATATTAAATTCATCTTCAACAGAAGCCCACTTTCATAAAAAAAAAAAAAAAAAAAACTCAATTAGATATTAATTTAAAACAAACAAAAAAAATGCACTTATGTTAGACTGATAAAAATTAAAACCAATATAATATGGATTTTTTCATCATCGCTATCTCCATTGACAGTTTTGTACAAAATTTACCTAATAAAAATAATAAATAAATAAGTTAAAAAAATAAAAAATGGATTTATAAAAAAATAAAAAATAAAAAAGTAGAGAAGGGAAGAAATGAAGAAATGAAGGATGCAATGTGGACACACTCACCTTCTTCCATTCTTTACAAAATTAATATTATAGATAGTAATAGTAAGTGTAAAAGTATTATTATTATTTGACAAAAAGCAATAACTATGGTAGTTATAAAAAGTTTGGCAATATGTGTTCATGGTGGTGGAAGAGGTTTTGGGCAAAAAAAAAAAAAACTAAGGAAAACATATAGAAATAAAAGAGAAATATAGTCTATTTTAAGGCGATTTAGAGTGAAGGAGATGAAGATTTTGGGTGGTGAATTTGCAAGTTTTGGGATGTAGATCTAGGCTTTTCTAAGGTTTTCTTAGAGATATTAATTAGATGGGAAAATAGAGGAGATCAAAAAGAAAAAGTAGGCAAATTCTAGAGAAAAACTCGTATCAGCAATAGCAACTGACGGCAGTGGAAGGTGATCGAATGGCAATGAATGGCCAAAAGTTTTATAGGTGGTCAACTGTCTTTGAAGTTGAAGATTTTATAGTGAGAGAAAACTTTCAGAGTGAAGAGAAAAAGAAAAATGAACAAAAAATTTTAGAGCTTTATTAGGAAAATATTTGGGTTTTGGGTATTTTAAATCCACATCATCATTTTTTTATACCTAACCAAAATGCCATGTTAAAAAGTCAATAATCATGCCAAAAAGTCAATGTCACATTAATATAATTAATCAATCCATGTCATCATAAGAATAATACAATCAATCAACATGTTACGTTAGCACAATCAATAACACATAAGCAAGTCACCAACTAAGCCAACAATTTAATGGAAAATTTTGATAACATTAATGATTGGATAGAGATTATTAAATCAAAATAGTATAATGACTAAACTTGTATGAATTACAATATAAGAACTAAATTCTAAATTTTGACAGAGTATAGCAACCTATAACATAATTTGAGCTTTGTAAAACATTGGTCATACGGGTAGCACACTACTATATATAATATGTTCATGCATGCATTATCCATTTTAGTTTAGAACACTTTGAGCTATGGATGCTAGTGTTAAAATCGGTTGCTTGTCTAATGTACAGGTGGACCATGGAGATTTTAAAGTGGATCATTGTCTTTAGCTAGATTCCAACTAAGATAAAGGGAAGTTTAAACTAGTATGTGTAAATGGAGGGATGCTCCATGAAAGAGTGATATTCAAGTCAATCCCACAAGGTTCAACTAGTGTTTTTTTTTTTAATTACATGAGAATTTTTTTAATCTATATATTTCATGATCTAAGCAACTTAGATTTATTTATTTTTCTTACAATTATAGTTTGTTTTATTTAAACTATTACATACTTTTATTTTATTTAATATATAATCATTCATTTAGACGTTGTCATATATACTTGGTTGTTTAACACCAGATAAAAAAATAATGTAAAATAGAGACAATCTTAATGATAATTATTAAACTAAAGATAAAGAGTTTGTTCCATCGAGTGGTAAGTCATGAGACCATATTTAGATAATAGCAGCAAAAGTTAGGCATTTATTCTCTCCTACCAAACATGGAAGCTTATCTTTATTGTAACCGTTGATTCATATTCATTTCAAACTCCATATATGCCAATAAGGATTTATTAATTGATAACTAACAATGCTTCAAACAATTATCCTAATTGGGTAAAAAGATGATGGAAAGTTTTGTATTTATTAATCATTTAGTTGTATCATACATCAAAAGACTTTGATTAATTAAGCAAAAAAGTTTTTCATAAATAAATTATTGAGTAGAGCATTATTGATGATGTTTTTGGTTGTCTTAATTGGAAGGAGGTGAGATGAGGTCGAAGGGAAGACAATTGGAACATGCAGCCAAAAGATGTTGTCAAAGGACATTAAAGTTATTACTCTGGGGCATGCTTTGATACTTAAGTCAGTGGGGTGTCTGAGCTAAAGTAAGGAAGAAAATGAGAAGGAAGACGGTGAAGTTTATGTGAAAAGCTTCAGAAGAAAGTAATCTTTAGTGTGTGTAGTATGGAAATGTCTTACATACCTAGGTTTCCTTTTTACCTTATGTATAATATAATGGTTAGTGATAAGACCAGAGCAGTTGATAGTTGATGGGATGTATATATGGAATTCGAGAAGGGTCCACGTGGGTAGTTATGAATTGTATTGAATGATCTCAAACAAAGCGTGGGCTGCATTTAATGGTCCTAGGCAAGTTGGAGGCCAAGTGGTCAATTCTAAAGTGATTGCCTTGATGGGACATTAGTAGGATATTAGATAAATCCTTCTTTTAGTGAACGGCGAGCCATTTCCTTTAAAGCAAATGACATGGCCATCTAGGCATGCCTTACCAAGACAACCTAAGAATCTAAGATTTGACCAAATTGGCCATTGACTAAGTAAGTTGAGCATAACAATTGCCCCTTAGGTCTAAGGGTTATAAATTGACCACTCATAAACCATTGTCCAAAGCCTGAAAAAGAAAGGAAAAAAATGCAATGGCAAGGAGACAACTGTGGCTAGACGAGCTTGTTATGGTGACATGTCCCTTTGTGGTGAGAAAAGCATCTTTGGTGACCAATTATACTAAGGTGTCCCTACAAGGTGAGACAAGTGTGCTCAACAAGCCTAATTGATAATATGTCACTCTATAGGGTAATGGTTATCCCTTAGCGAGCTAAGGAGTTGGTAGAGTTACAGGGAATAGTAGGTTAGGATTTAGGAGAATTTTTATGAAATTTTGGTGCTTTATTTATGGAGAGCATGTGATCAAAACGAGTCTTATAAGGCAATGCTTGGTACACGCCTGTATTTTTGAAAGATATGGCTAGACAGGCAACATGTCATGCTTGGAATAAAGAGTCATTTCCTATAATTAATGATTAGACTTTTTGAAAATGTATCTATTTTTCATAAGGGAATGAATGCTTTTTATTTTATAGAATGAGTAATTGAAAGGTTGAGTTTAAGAGGATTAATGTGGGTTATTCATGAATTGATTGAAATGATTCAAATAGCTACCATTTCAAAGGTGCCATTTAATGCTTAAGGATTTAAAATTAGTGTCGTTTCACACATGCCTTCTAGTTGGTATAAAAAATAACTTAGGAATTTTAATTTTCACTTTTATTCATTTTCTTCAAAAGAGAATACCATATTTTGCTTCTTATTTTGTTGTAAACTTCAAAAGCTTTTTTCTACTAATATATGTTTTTCTTTAGTATTTATGATTAGGTTGTAAAAGAAAAATAGAGAAATGGCACCAAAAAAGAGAATCAACATTGAGAGCTTCAATGAAAAGGGTAGGTCTAAGGTTCCAACCAGCAACAATAGTGGCCAAAGGAAAAAGGAAAACACTGAGAGGGTCTAAAAGATGGCTGTGGTTAATGAAAGTAGGGGTCGTGAAGGCCAGGGTAGTTAAAGTGGTGGGAGCCATGGTCATGGTATTGTCATTAGGGAGGTAAAGGCTCCCATTGCTGACATGAACTTTTCCATCACTAGAAAAAAGAAAGAAAAGAAAGACAAGGGGAAAAGAGTGGCTATAAAAAAGCTTAAGGACTTGGCTTCCAATTCATGGCTACCAAATAGGTATTCCTATCGTACCACCTATGCAATGGTGGAGCCTGCATTAGATTACATGCTTTTCAATTACAACGATCCAATGTATGATGTTTTGCTACCTCTTTCGGGGTTCACCATCATCCAAATGGGGAAGTATAAAGGCCTGGTAGGGTTCTATTTACATAACTTTCGTCATGGGTTTCACCTATCACTGAACCCCTTTTCTTTTTGCTATTGGTGACCTTCAACATCACCGCGACATAGATTATGCCTAACATTTAGACAATCATGGTAATGTACTTGATATTCTACAAATTGAAAAAGTAGGTCTCATCAGTGAATGTCATCCTCAACTTGTACATGTTAAGGGAGAATTATGGATGACTATACTTCTTCCAAGCATAGGAAAAATCCTGCATTGTAAACCTACACTCTAATAGTCATTCATACTATAATCAATACGTATCGATGCATACTAGGATGCCAAGGGTGAGATTTTCTTTCAACATGAGGTAGTCATGTACCAGCCTATTGACTAAGAAAATGCTTAAACTATGAGAGGATGAGGTAAAGCAGGTACGTGTATTGAGGGATGCCAAAATCTTCTACAAGTAGCTAGCCATGCCTAAAAACATTCATGATTACTACACCATTACTAAGGAGGATAAAACTTTGGCTGCTACTGTTTAGGAGGTATTAACTGAAGAGAAAGTATGAAAAGGTGTAGCCAAGGGAAAAAATACATAAGCTTATCCTCAGGGCAAAAGATGTTAGTTTTTGTTGAACTGTCATGTTTATTGCTTGACTTGCATTCTATTAAAATTTTTGTGATTGGCAACTTGTGTAGTTTACTTGTGATTTCTATTGTTATTGCAGTGAAGAGTAAAGTTGTAAAAGTAAAAAAGCCTAGGAAGCCAAAAGCTCACTAAGAGGGTCTTTTTGCTAAGGTTTTAGAGCCAGCCCCTAAGATAGTTCCTATACTAGCTCTTACACCCGAGGTTAAAGGGGTAAGGGTAGTATGGGTGTGAAACATGGCAAGGATAGAGAGAGGAGAGAGAGTGTGGGTGCATCTAGTAGCAGTGACCCCTTTAAAGGTAACTTTTGTTTTTATAACTAACCATTTGGCTACTTATTGATTTTCATTATTGTGCCTTTGTTTTGTAGAGATGGATCAAGTAGCCAAACTTTAAAGGGTGATAGGCCTAGAAAGAAAAGACTTACAACTACTAGTCCTTCTCATGCTAAAAAGCTTGCAATAGGAAGCTTCGATTTGCCATTCACTTCCACCTACTTCCACTATTGTAGAGACTCTTCTGGTTCTAGTAAAAAGCTCCTACCATAATGGCTACCACCTTTCTACTACCAAAAGCCCTTACACTAACACCATTATTTGCTCTACCAGCCTCTATAGTCACACCAATTGTTGTTCTAACCCTACCTCTCTGCTTTTATCGTCATCAACTGAGGCCACCTTTATCATTTTAAAGGCTGACCTAGGTGGGTTAACCACTTAACAATATAAGGCGGGCCTTAATGTAGCTGTCCTCACTATTAGTTATGCTGTGAAGTGGTTAGATAAGATTTACTCTAAAACTTTGCTTCAATTTTTTAGAGGGCCAAGACCCTATTCCTTACTTATGCTTCTTATGTGTGGGCTACCACCTATCTACCCAAGTTCACCAGGGACAAGGTTTAATGGTTCCTTATGCACAGTAACGTGCAAAATGAACTTTCCTTAGCTACAGAGGTAAAGATTGTGATATTGAAGTTGTTGTGTGTTTGTTAAGTTTAACATAGTAGCTAACTTTAATCTATTTTATGTTTGTTGTAGTCTTTGGCTAATAAGGTAGACATATATGACCAAGTTAAACTGCTAGTGAACCAATTGCACTTTTTAAAAGAGGAATTATGGAAAGAGTGCCAAAGGACTATTGACAAGCTATCGTTGTAAAAGAGATGATGGCTCCATTGAAGCCCTAAAGACTCATAATGCCTCCCTAAGCAAGGAGATAGAAGTCATAGATGCTAAGATGAAAAAAACCACTAGCAAAAATATGACCCTCTAACAATTTTTGGACAACACCAATACTCACCTTAAGGATGTAGAGAGAGAGGAATAAAATACAAGCAAAGTAGGCTAGGATAATGGCTTGGGTGAACCTACAAAAAAAAAGATTAGGCTTTAGCAAAGAAAGATCGGTTCTTAGTACGCTAACTTCAGTTGGAGAAGGAGTTGGCTAAGCTAAAAGAAGAAAGGGTAAAGTCCTTAAAAAATATGCACGAGTAAAATGCAGAAAGAATAAAGGTCTACCTTAACACTAGGTTGTCGTATAGGTTTTATGCACTTTATTTAACGCAACTACATGTGAAGTCTTTAGACTTAAGGAATATTGATTTTTTAGAGATGAAAGCCCATTTTAAGGGATTTTATGTGGAGTTCATTGAAGACTTAGCCCTTCTTGAAGGGTTAAGGGCCTTTGTTGAATCAAGTGTAGTTGTTGCAAGCCTAGACTTAAGTGCTCTCCTTACTCATATTGGTGATGCTGAGGCCAACCATTCTAATGTAGAGCCTACCCTTATCGGTGCCAAGGCTAACTTTGAAGTTGTTGGTCTTCCTTTTGGCAAGCCCGTGAATATGCTTACAGAAGAGCCTACTTCTATAGTGCTAACTAAAAAGGCTTATGTTTCTACTATTGAAGTTAAGCCCACTACCCTTTCTGCCAATGATGATGCTACAAGAGATGATGCTGTCTTTACCTTTTAAGGCTTTTATTTTTATTGCATTTTCATTTTCATTCAGTTATGATTTTTATTTTTCATTACCATGTACACAATTCATAATTATAAATGAAATGAATTTTTTCACAATCTCTATCATAGTCATTTTACTGTTTACATAGTTTAGCACCAACTATTAACATTACTTGGCCATGTGTTTGCTTGTCTAAAAATAACTAAGTTAAGAATAAGTAAGCATCACATTCTAAGCAAAATTGATAAAGTAAGATATTCAATCATAACTTGGTACAAAAACTTACTAAGTTAAAATGTTCAAACATTATATGTATTAGCCTTACAATCTTCAATAATGACTAAGTTATGATTGTCCTTACATTGATGGTAGTGAATACTTAATACTAGAATCATGCTTAAAAAATCTAATGCAAGTTAAACTAAGTGCATCAGAATGGTTGCATGTTTAAGTGCATCAGAATGGTTGCCTATTTTAGTGCAATCAGTGTTAAACAATTTATATGTTATGAACAAAGTTACTACTCAATTTATGGCAAAGCAATTATGATTTGATGTTGCATGCTAGGCTTTTCTTCATTGAGAAAATAGTATCTTGGATTAAACATTATAGCTTACTGGCTAACTTTATGGCTTTCAGGAAGAATCTTCCCTTAAAAGCAAGCATTGCTTGAAAAATATTTAAGGGTAATAGTGGAATTAAAATGACTTGTTAAAAATAACAAGTAGGTGTACCTTGCTTATGAGATAGTTCTTGCTATTTTTTTCTTTAGCCTATAAGCTTCACTTTGGCTATGTTGGTCTAATGATTATGTTGGCAAGATGAAATGTGACATCTTAAGTGTATTACGCGTGATGGCAAATTAGCTTTAACAAAGAGATATGGTGCATTAGGGCATGTTGAGCATGTTGGTGTGGAGCCTTAATACAATAAGAGTAGTGCATTAGGGTATGTTGAGCATGTTGGTAAGAAGTGAGGTTTGTGCTTACCCATATACCTTAACGCAATGAAAATGGCATACAAAGGCACATTGGGCATATTGGCATAAAGCTTTAATACAATAAATGTGTTGAGCAAGGGCACATTAAACATGTCGATCGGAAGTGGGGTTTTTGTTTGCCCATATGTCAGGGGTGTATTAGGCACATTGGCATAGAGCCTTAATGTAATAAATATGGCATATAGGGGCACATTAAGCATGTTAATAGCGAATAGGATTTGTATTCACCCATATGCCTTAATGCAATAAAATATGGTGCACTAGGGCATGTTAAGTGTGTTAAACTAGAAACTTAACGCAATAAATGTAGTGCATAGGGACACATTGGGCGTGTCAACAAGAAATAAGGTTTGTGTTTGCCCATATACCTTAACACAACAAGTATGGCTCATAGGGGTACATTGGGCATGTTGGCATAAATCTTTAATGCAATAAATGTGGTGCACAATGGTGCGTTGAGCATGTTGGCATAAAGTTTTAATGTAATAAATATGGTAAGCAGGGGCACATTAAGCATGTCAATAGAAAGTGTGGTTTATGTTCACCTATATGCCTTAACACCGGATGTGTGATGGTTATGAGACATAATTTGGAATATTGCATAGAGCTTTAACACAATAAATGTGATGCATAAAGGTGTATTGAGTATGTCAATAAGAAATGTGGTTTGTGTTTACCCATATGCCTTAACGTAAGATGTGTGATGGTTATGAGACATAATTTGAAATAAGACAACAAAATGCCATCAATATTCATTAAGATTTTTTTTATATAAGATTGCTTACAAGAAGGGGCAATAAAACCCAAATTTATAGTTTAAGAAGAATACAAGTATTAAAAAGTAACTACAAGTATTCAAAAGTGCTTTACAAATGTAAAAAGGACCTTGTAGTAGCTAGATGTAGTATTTCTTCAAATGTTCAATGTTCCAAGTCCTTGGTATGAGGTTGCCTCTATGTCCACACACTTGTAAGCTCTAAGCCTAATAATCATGATGATTTTATACGACCTTCCAAATTTGGTAATAGTTTTTTCCTTTCACCTGTTGGCTCGCTTACTTTGCAATTTCTAAGTACCAAGGTCACTCACTAGAAGTGTCTGTGCTTAACCTTGGAATTATAATATTTGGTAACTTATTGAGCCCTAACAACATTTTAACTTCAACTAGGTCCTCAGTTTTTTGTAGTAGATCCAAATTAGCCTTCAAAGCTTTTTCTTTCTAGCTAAGATCAAAATGTGACATTCTTAATGTATTCACACCCATCTCAGCCGATATCACTTCTTTTATCCCATTGGTCAATGTGAAAGGCATTTTTCTTATCGTCAAATGATTTGTAATCTTGATCGCTCAAAGTATACTAGAGGCCTTCTCTACCCAAGCCCTTTTTGCTTCATTAAGTTTTTTTTAGGGCAATTAGAATCTTATAGTTCATGGACTTTACCTACCCATTTATTCAAAAATATGCCACTAGACTGTGTACAAAGATATATTAAGGTTTTGATAGAACTGTTTCAGCTTATCTACTTAGAATTATGTCTTATTATTTGCCATAATAGTGTGAGGAATGGTAGCCATGGGTTTTTCCTTTACACACAATGGACTTTCAAATAAAGTCTGCTATTATCTTTACAGTGATGCTAGCCATGTGTTCTACATCTACACACTTTCTCAAATAATCCCATGCCATAATCATAAATTTTTTTAGGTGATCGTGATAAAAAATGGCCTCAAGATATCAATGTCCCATTAAGTAAAGGGTCATGGGCTAAAGATCTGATTGGATGCTTCTACTGGTTGCCTAGGGAGTTTAGCGAACTTTTGGCACTTATCACACCTTCTTTATTATAGGCTAATAATAACCTTGTCTTAGTACTTTTTATGCTAACGCTCACACACTTATGTAGTGGCCACACCTCATCATGAATTTTTCTTAACACATTTTATTTCAAATAGGGAAACACATTTGAAGAAGGGGGCTAAGAAAAATTTTTTTTTACAAAGTCTTTCCCAATAATGTAAACTATGCTACTCTCTTCTAGACTTTTTTACACTTTGTAAAGTTAGAGATGTGCTTATTTTTGGGGTGCTCCTTAATAAGGGTCATCTAGCATGTCCTTTTCTTTTATATATAGGACATGTGAGATTTGTAACTACCGAGTGTGGGTAAATACTCTAATAAAATCTTCCCACATTCTTTGATTTCAATAGAGGCTATCTGCTTTGACAATGAGTTAGCCTTAATATTGCTAGCATGGGGAACTTGCTGTAAAATCATTCTTATGAAAGGTTAACTAAGCTGGCATATGATGACATGGTACTTGATGAACATGGGATCTTTAACTTTATATTCACCATTCACCTTAAGGGTGACCAATTAGGGATTTGTATAAACAATCAAGTCCTTGACATTCAAACTGGTTGCTAGTTCTAGTCCTACAACTAAAGCCTTATATTCAACTATGTTATTGGATACGAGAAAAATAAAAAACAAACCATATTTCCACTTTTACCCTTGTGGGCTTAATAATATTATCCTTACACCAAAGCTATCTTTTTTTTAAGAACCATCCATATATAATAACCATGTTTGGTTTGGCAGAGGGCTCATTATTGGGGGGCATTAGATGATCTAAGGGGTGGTGTGGGGGGCTTAGTTGGTTAATCTGCCTCTATTATTTTTTGTGGTTTTACCTGGTATGGTTCTGCGTAAAGAGGTTGAAGTGGTGTTGGGGGTTGAGTTTGGGGTTGGGGTTTTTTAATGTTTTGTTGTTAGGTTTCTACCTTGAGTGTGAAAGAGCATTTGGTACAAAAGTTTACTAAAGCCTAGGCCTTGATATTTTTTCTTGGCTTATACTTGATGTCAAACTAGCTTAGCTTGACACTCCACTTCATCATTCTTCCTAAAGTGTCTATTTTATGCAAGACTTTCTTGAGTGGCTAGTCTATTAGCACAACTATGGTGTGTGCATGAAAATATTACCTCAATCGATAAGCTACCGTGACCAACACGAAAGCTATCTTTTCCAATCTAGTGTAATTAAATTCCCATTCTATAAAGCTCTATTGGCATAGTATACAGGGACTTGATTCCCATTTGCTTTTTTTACCAACACTACTTCCATTGTTTCATTAGATGTTGCCACATATAAAAGCTCACTGGGAAAAAGATTGGTGAGCAAAGGGATGAATAGAGATATTGCTCACTATTCATCCCACTTAAACTTAGTTGCACTTTGGAGGACCTTGTGGAATGGTAGACACTTATCTTCTAACTTGGACATGAACCTATTGAGGGCTACTACTCGTCCTACTAACATTTGCATCTCTTTAGTAGTTCTTAAGGGGTTAATATCCAACATGGATGTTACTTTCTGGCAGTTTGCCTTAATCCTTCTGTTACAAACCATAAAACCCATAAACTTTCTTACCTCCACACCAAATGTACATTTGGCAAGGTTCAATGTCATGTTGTAACTTCTCAATATGGTAAAGGCCTTTGTTAGATCTTTTTTAACAAGAGACTTTTAACCAGTATGTTATCCATTTCACCTTTAGAAATCACCTAGTCTGCTCCTAAAAAATTTTATTAACTAATCTCTAGCAGGTGGCTCCTACATTCTTCACCCCAAAAGGCATCATTGTATAACAAAACAAGTATCCTTGATGACAAAAGACATATTTTCCTAATCTATCCTTGTCAATTTGATCCGATTGTATCTTGAAAAAGCATCCATGAAGCTTAAATACTTATGGCCCACAGAGGAGTCCATTAGTCTATCCACTGAAGGTAATATGAAACTATTCTTAGAGAACCATTTATTTAAGTCAGTGAAGTCTACAGACATTCACCATTTGCCATTCGCCTTTTTCATTAAAACCACATTGGCAAGCTAATTAGGATACTTAACTTTTTTTATGTATCTAACTGCCAATAGCTAATCTACTTCTTTTCTTATCTCTTGTATTTGCTCAAGGGCAAACTCTTTTTTTTTTTACTTAACTGGTTTGGCAACTAGATCAACATTCAAGTTATATGGATAACACACTCGTCAAAACCAACTATGTCCATCACAGACAATACAAATACATCAGCATTCTTTTATAAAAATTTATGTAGCATGCCTTTTGCCTTGTCATCTAATAAAGATCCAGTTTAGGTAGTTAGGTTTAGATTTAGAGGGTAGAGTTGAACAAGTATTGTTTGCTTGATAGGGCACATCTTGGATTCCTTTTCTTCATTTTTTATGTCTAGACTATCAATACTCAATGTTTGGGTTAAAGCTGGGTTTATCATGTGCACTGATGGTGGGGGATTGGAATTTATTTCAAGGTCTTCTAGTGGTGGCAATCGAGATGGGTTGGTGGTCTGATATTCTTTTTAGGTCATTTAAAAGCTTAAAAAGTGGCACTAACAGGCCATGAGTTGATTTGTCTTTATATGCCCTACACCCATAGGTGTAGGAAACTTCACTTTCAAGCATTAGATGGTTGTCACCAATTTCATCATCTTCAATAAGGGCCTACCAAAGATAACATTATAAGTTGATGGTTGGTCTAACACCAAAAAAATTTGCCAGTGTTGTTAATGTATGCTCGCCATCTTCCATTATGATTAACAGTGTAATGAACCCCTCCACTACTATAAGTTGGCTAGCAAACCCAAAAATGGGCCTTGTTGGCCTCAAGTCTCCATCTGAGAATCCCATTTGCCTAAAGGCTTGATACTAAATCAAATCTACTACACTTACACTATCAACCAAGATTCATTACACTTAGTAGTTGGCTATAGTTACTGTGACTATTATGGGATCATTGTCATTTGTCTACCAACATGTCCATATCTTCTTCTAAAAATTGCACTTATCAATCTTTAACCCTTTACTTCTTGGGTGCAACATTAATGGCCATTACATTATGAATATGGGACTTGCATTTTGATTTATTATTAGCCCAATCCTTAGTAACCCTTATAATAACATGGATAATCTCTTGAATTGTTTGTTTTCCTATAGTTTTCTTTTAGCAAGCTTCTTTAATCTGGCAAGACAAGCTTTCACTTTACCAACTAGAGGATGGATCATGATTTTGGTGAAGTGAGAAGTTATTGTCTTTATCAGGCATTCTAGCATTTCAATCTCATTCTGTAGAGCTATAAACTTATCAATGGAAAGCCTCTCAATTGAGTGAGAGTTACAATGTCCTTTTTGAGAGGGTTGGTTATTTGGTCGCCTGGGTGGAGGTTTCACTTTAATAGGTTTCTAGTTAGATCTTTGGGCTTAGCATTGTGTGATGGCATTAAGGTATCTATTAGAGTTTTGGTCTTGGTTTGATTGTGATTAAAAGCTTCAGTTGTTGTTGTTATGTCAATCTCTTCTCTTTTGCTATCTATGAGCCTACCAATTATCATGGAGCCATTGGCTTAGTGAATCAATCCACCTATTTTCACCTTGTGAGTTGCTCACGTCATTCATCCTTATTTGTAGGCCTAATTTTTTTTACATTAGCAAATTTTTGGGCCTTCCCATCATGTTGATATAATTTTTATAGCTTATTCTCAATCAACGAGTACCTGAAATTGTTGTGTCTAACCCCATAGGTAAATGTCTGAATGGCCCACTCAGTATTCAAGTCCGTCAAGTCCTTAATCTCTAAACTAGTAGCATTGAACATTTTCAAATATTCATGAAAAGTCACATTTGGTTTCTACTTCATGCCAAGCAAGGTCGCAGATGAGTGTATAGTAGCTTGACTACTCAAAAAATATGTTAAAAACTATTTACTGAAAGAGTCAAAGCTATTTATGGGGTTTGAAGCCATAGAATAAAACCAAGTTTTGGCTCTTTCGCTTAGAGTGGTGGGAAAAACTCTACATTTCACTACATCTGAAGCATTATATAGGTCTATGAATGTTTTAAAATGTTCTAGGTGGTCTTTTAGATCCGTAGCCTTGTTGTATGTATCTTTAGGTAGTTTAAGAGATGAAGGGATGTCTCATTGTCTAATGGTGGGTGTAAAGGGGTTGTGGTCATCTTCAAGCCACTGAAAATCTTTATTTTTCTCTTTTTTCAAATCAACCAACTCCTTGTGTCACGGGCTCCAACCTTAGACTCAGAATCTGTGCGGCCTTAGGCTTGGAATCTCCTCTTTTATGCCTAAGTCAAGCTAAAACACAAGCGTGCGGGCACTAGAATAATAGGAAGGGCTAATTACGAAGTTAAAGAGAAACAGGATAACAAGGCAGAATGCTGGAATATGCTGTGTATTCACTGAAACAGAAGTGTTTGATGGTGTACAAACGAGGGTAGAGCAGCCCTCTATTTATAGTTGAGGCTCCAGCTACACTTAATGGCAATATCCCTAGAATAAAGGCTAAAATCATGGGATTATATAGATTACAATCAATCAGAATTCTAATTCCTGATTTCTAGGGTCAACCAAATCTGCCATGAGGCTCATGCTGATCCTGCTAGCTTTCAGAAGCTTCACTTGCGTATCTAGCACCTTAGGCCCTTCTGGATATGGTACGGGTAGCCTGCATGCCAGGCCTTGGCCTCACGGGCTGGCCTGTAAGTTAGGCAGGCGTTTTGCCCTCATTTCTTAGGCCTTGCGTACAAATACCTACCAGCGCGTCTGGTCTGCAGGCCTCAACCTCTGGCTCGCGTGCTGGTGCGCCTGATGTGCCTACCCATGGTGTGACATTCTTTACTACCTGATTGTGCAACGGCTTTGTTACATCTTCTGCATGGTACTACCTGATCTGGTCTTCGAACTGCCATAAGTCTTTTGCTAGTTCTCAGCTTGCTTGACTGTCTGAAAGTCCCTTCCAGTGCACCAAGTGCTCTTATCTTGGTTAATAGTTCTTCTATCTCACCTCCCAGTCAACTATGATGCTGTGGATCTCTTTTTCATATGAGGCCCTTGCTCCCAATGGTGCACATTTTGACTCTGCCCGTCTTGGATCTCTCTCATTCTCATGAAACGGCTTGAGCATGCTTACATAGAACACTGTGTGTACCTTCAACTTGGGTGGCATATATAGCTTGTAGGCAACCTTGCCTACCCTCTTGAATACTCGAAAAGGTCCATCATACCTCTAAACTAGGCCTTTGTGTAGCCTCCTGTGGCACACAATGGGATGCAGCTTCATCAACACCAAGTCTCTAACCTAGAACTGCACGTCCCACCTATTATGGTCTGCCCACTTCTTCGACCCCATTGTCGCCTTGTGTAGATAGACTCTAGCCAAGTCAGTTTGCTCCCGCCATGCCTCGGCAAACTTGTATGCTGTTGGATTCGACCCTGTATAACCTACAGCAATCGAACCGGATGTTAGTGGTTGTTGCCCTGTCACAACCTCAAATGGGCTCTGGTTCATTACCTCGTTCCTTTGCAAGTTGTAGGAAAACTGTGCAACATCTAGTAGCTTTGGCCAGTCCCATTGTATGGCACTCACATAGTGCTTGAGGTAGACCTCTAATAGTCCATTCACACATTCTATCTGCCCATCGATCTACAGATGCATGCTGGTGGAAAAGTTCAAGTCTGACCCTAACAGCTTGAACAACTCAGTCCAGAACCTGCCCGTGAAACGCCTGTCCCGATCACTAACAATAGTCCTCGGTACTCCCCAGTACTTAATCATGTTCTTCAGGAACAATCGAGCTGCCTCTTTGGCTGGGCACTTCTTAGTTGCTGGAATGAAGATTCCATACTTGGAAAACCTATCCACCACTACCATGATGCTTTCAAACCCCTCTGCTTTGGGTAAACTGACTATAAAGTCTAAAAAAACACTTTTTCATGGTTGCTCTGGTACTGGCAATGGCTTCAAGAGATCGCCTGGTTTCTTGAGCTCTATCTTTTCTTGTTGGCACACAAAACAAGTCTTCACATAGGCTTCCACATCATCCCTCATGTGCGGCCAGTAGTACCGGTCCTCGATCAGTGCCAAGGTATGGCTCACTTCTGGGTGTCCAGCCTATCTTGAATCATGACATTCTTGTAAAACTTCCTTGCAGAGCTTTTCGTGCTGCGGTACAAATAGTCTACTACCTCTGATGTATAACAAACCATCTTGCATCCAAAACTGCCTAGTCTTATTTTACTGGGTGTACTCTATAAGAGCCTTGGCTGTAGGATCATGCGTAAGTCCCTCTTTGATACGCGGTACCAATGACCCCTCTGGTTGGCTAATGGCAACAAGGTTAGCCTTCCTGCTCAGGGCGTCTACCACTAGGTTTGCCCGTCTTGGCTTGTACTCCATCTGGAAATCAAATTTTGCAAGATGCTTATGTTGGAATAGAACCAGTGCACCATATGATGCCTTCGGTGGCCTGAAGAAGCCAGCATCAACTAACTCTTTGAGCTGCTTCTTCAACTCTTTCAACTCTGGTGGAGACATTCGGTAAGGGGCTTAGCTGGTGGCTTGGCCTCGGACACTAGCTCGATCTTGTGGTCCACCTCCCTCTTATGTGGTAGCTGGCTAGGTAGCTTTACGAACATCACATCACTAAGGGTCTTCAGCACCTTTAGCACCTTCAAGGGTGACTCGGTCTCCTTCTCCCTTGGCTCATCATAATTCAGGCCTGCCAAGAAGGTGTCTTCTTCTTTACTTATCACCTTGGCAAATTGGATGGCTGACATCACCCATGACCCAACTCCAAACCCTCTTCTTAATGGTACTAGGCATTGGCACCGTGTATCCAAGATGCAAACACAATCGATAAAAGGCACAAGGAAGGCGTTAATCCGAACAAGGAAATCCAACCCAATCACAAACTCATAGTCATTAAGGGGTATTACCTCTATGGTCTCTTTGCCTTTCCAATCTTCAAGCTATAACTTCACTCCCCGTGCTACTCTAATGGTTGGAACCTCCTTTGAGTTCATCGTTTTAATGGTACCAATCCCTTTCTGCACCTTTAGTCTGAGCTTTTGGGCTTCATCACTTGAAATAAAAAGATGTGAGGCACTTGTGTCCACCAGTGCTCTCACCTTCTGACCCGTAACCATCAGATTCGCAAACATCAAGCCCTTTAGCTTATGGCTCCCCTTACTCTGGACAGCATTGAACACCAATGACCTAAGCTTTACTGCCCCTGACTCTAGCTCCTCGTCAAACTCCTTGTCTATAGCAGCCAACTTATCTTTCTGTAGGCAATTATGCGCTATATGGCTCTTTCCACATAGGTAGCATGCTAGTGGCTCTCGGTCCCCCTTTGCTTTCCACTTGCCTGCTGGTGGCTTCCTCTCACCATCCTTGGTTGAACGGTCTCGATCTCTATCCTTGGATTCTCGATCACAATCCTTCTCCTTGGACTGTTTCTTTCGATCCCTATCATCCATACCCTTACCCTTGGGCTTGGAAGACTCGAACTTGTTCAGAGGCTTGAACTCTATCAAGGTCTTAACAGTAGTCATAACTTTAGCCAAGTCATGAACTCCCCTCCATTGTAGTTCATGCTTCACCCACGACTTCAGCCCATCCATGAAAGCAAATAAGGCATCCTTCTTGCCTAGATCCGAGATCTGTAGCATCAGTTCAGAGAATTTCTAGACATACTCCCTTATGTCCCCTTGCTGGCTCAGCCTGCGTAATTTTGCCCGCGCTTCATCATTAGCATATTTCGGGTAAAATTACTCTCTGAACTCTTTCTGAAACTCTGCCTAGATTCCAATCTTAGCACTCCCACGCCTGACATCATCACACCTGCGCCTCTACCACAATAAGGCTACATTAGTGAGATACATAGCAGCAGTGCTTACCTTTATCGCTTTCTCTTGCATGCCCATGGCCTGAAAATACTGTTCCATATCCCATAGGTAGTTGTCTACTTCCTTGGTCGCCCTAGTCCCTTTAAACTCCTTAGGCTTGGAGACATCCACTCTAGACTTGGACACTCCAACAAACATGTCATTCCCAATGGTAGTCTTGCAAGCAACGAGCTCACTGGCAAGCTCCTCCATCCACTAGCACATGGCCTCCATGCCATCGCGCAAGGTCAACACTTCAGCCTCCAAGGCCTCATTTTTTTGGGTGATCACGTCCATGCCTTTGTTGAGAGTAGCTTGTAGCTCATTTTGGATCTGCTCCCCCATGGAGTCTAGCGATGCAATGTGAGTCCCCACTTTCTCAAGCTTTTCTTTCATGTCGCCCATGGTCACCTCCACCTTGGCCAACCTACCATTCATGGTAGACCATATATCTCTTGAACTGGCTTTCCTACCTCTTCCATGCCCCTGCTCTTGGGCCTTTGGTTGTTGGTTAGCAACGTCGTCTTGGGATGCCATTTCCTCAATCGTGATCTAACCTGCACAACACAAACACGTAGAATCAAACTTGTTTTGATACCAACTGTCATGGACTCCGACCTTATACTCAGAATTCATGCACCCTTAGGCTTGAAATATCTTCTTTTATGCCTAAGTCAGGCTAAAACACAAGCGTGCGAGCACTAGAACAATGAGAAAGACTGATTACGCAAGTTAAAGAGAAACAGGATAACAAGATAGAATGCTGGAATATGTTGTGTATTCACTAAAACAGAAGTGTTTGATGGTGTACAAATGATGGTGGAGCAGCCTTCTATTTATAGTTGAGGCTCCAGCTACACTTAATGGCAATATCCCTAGAATAAAGGCTAAAATCATAGGATATACAGATTACAATCAATCAGGATTCTAACTCCTGATTTTTAGGGTTAACCAAATCTATCAGGAGGCTCCTGCTGATCCTGCAAGCTTTCAGAAGCTTCACTTAGGTATCTAGCACCTTGGGCCCTTCTGGATGTGGTGCGGGCAACCTACATGCCAGGCCTTGACCTCATGAGCTGGCCTGCAAATTGGGCGGGCGTTCTGGCCTCGTCTCCTAGGCCTTGCACGTAAATACCCGCCAGCGTGCCTGGTCTACGGGCCTCAACCTCTGGCTCGTGTGATGGTGCGCCTGATGTGCCTGGCGCACCTGCCCAAGGCGTGACACTTGCACAAGGTAGTAATTGCACAGCTAACTTATTTTTAAGGTTAGGGTTTGTATGAGCTTGGTTTTGTGTGGTATGATCATTATGGTGGGTACTATCTTGTTAAGTTTAGGGTAAATTTGTTCAAGGTAGCTAAGATTTTGTGGTAGTGGTGGTGGTGGTTCCCTGAAGGATGAGGCTGAACTTTCTCTAGTGTGAAGTTTTTCTTGAGAGGCTGTTGGGTGGCCTATTGATATTGTTGGAGCAATCTCTGTTATGTAGCCACCTAAGCACTTAATAGTTGTATTTGTGTCCTCAAGGTCTAGTAAACATTTTGGGGGTTGTTTCATGTTAGGTTAGTACATTGGGATCTATGGCACTGGAAGTGAAACATGTATTATGGAGGTTGTGGGAGGAATTGTTTTGCCACTGAATGGCATTCATGGGGTGTGAAGATGGTTTTTGTACTATGAGTGGTTGAGACATAGGGTTTAAAGGTCTAGGAGTAGTGGTGTGGACCAATGGTGAAGTGAGTGTCATATTTGGAGTTAATACTCCCATTAGATTCTAATAAAAACCCAAAGGTTGTGTGGTCCAAATATTTAATGAAAGAGGGTTGTTAGGGAATAGGGAATTCCATAAAGGTAGGTTTGGCAATGGGATTTGAAGGGGGTTGGTAGCAAAGATATCAGTAACAGTTACAGGTTGATTTGTAGCATTAGTGGTGGGAATTAAGATTTCAAAAAAAAAGTGGTTGATGAGACATGGCTATTGTTCTTATAGACATCAATTATTGATGATGTTTTTGGTTGTCTTAGCTGGGAGGAGGTGAGGTAAGATCGAAGGGAAGACCATTGGAACCTATAGCCAAAGGACATTGTTAGAGGGCACTGAAGTTGTTGCTCCGAGACATATTTTAATGCTCAAGTCAGTGGGGTGTTTGAGGTGAAGTAAAGAAGGAATGAAAGAAAAAGGTAGTGAAGTGAGACATGTCTGACGTTGTCAGGAAGCATTAGAGTTGTTGCTCCATGGTGCACTTTGATGCTCAAGTCAATACGGTATTTGAGGTGAAGTAAGGAAGGAAAGGAGGAGGAAGGTTGGTTTGTAACATTAATGGTGGGAGTTAAGGTTTCATAAGAAAGTGGTCGATGAGATATGTCTATTTTTCCCCCAGACGATGCTAATTGTTTATGATGTTTTTTATTGTCTTAGCTAGGATAAGATTAAGTGAGGTCAAAAGGAAGACAACTGGAATCTATAGACAAAGAATGTTGTTAAGGGGCACCGAAGTTGTTGCCCAAGGCGTGCTCTGATGCTCAACTCAGTGGGGTGTCAGAGGTGATGTAAGGAAGGAAAATTGGAGGAAGATAATGAAATGTGTGTGTGGGAAGCTTTGATATGTGTAGTATGGGGATGTCTTATGTTCCTTACTACCTTATGTATGAGATATTGGTCAATAATAAGATCAAGGTAGTTGACAATTGATGAGATATATATATATATACACATACGAAGCTTGAATAAGGTCTACATGGATAACTGTTAATCGCATTTAATGATCTCAAACAAAGTGTAAGCTACATTTAATAATTTCAAGCAAGTTGGAAATCAAAGTGATCAATTTTGAAGCAATTGCCTTATGGGACATTAGTGGGATGTTGGGCGACTCCTTTCTTTGATGGACGGTGAACCATTTCCTTAGAGGTAGATGACGTCGCAATCTGAATGTACCTTACCTAAACAACCCAAGAATCCAAACTTTGATCAGGTTGACCGTTGACTAGGTAAGTTGGACATAACAAGCATGATGGCATGTGACAACATAAGTTACTACAAAGAAATAATAAAATAAGCTAGCTCAATATTTTTAGATTAATTATTCAATTCTCGTTAAGATATTTCTTTAAAGAAGTCTTGATTGCTAATTTGGGTAAATAAAAGTACAAAAACAAAAAACCCCATTCGACCCTACACCAATTTCATCATGCCGAGTATTAATTGATGAAAGCTTATTGCCAGTTTATTGTCATGCTTTTTAACAGGCAATATCACACTTAACAGGCAATAAGACATGTATGTAACCGCTTAAACGAATGAGTTTTGAAATATAAACTATTCTCTTCACTAATAATGAACCATCTTGGCTTTTTCTGTCTCAATATTGTCTAGGTGGGGCCATAGCATCAAGTTGTAAATTGGTTCAAATTAATAGCAATTTCCCACAAAAAAGTTACTCCATAGTGATATTTTAACAAACATCTCGTGTGCCTCAAACGCCATGCCTAGTAGAGAATCATCATGCCCAACAATTCTGTCTTCCATCTTGTATATATAACAGCATCAACTACTAACACAAACAAATTTTTTTTATGGCACATTCGGTTCGCATAATGGAAATAATATTCTATAAGAATATAATATAGGAGGAACATAGTTAAATATGTATTACAAAGTTTGGTTCATTAAAATGGAATGAAGGAAGAAGTAGTATTAATATGTTTAATTAGCTCAAAAAAATATGAATGGAATTAGTTTAAAAGACCATTTTATCTTTATAATTTATTATCAAAATTATTAATTAATAAAATTAATTAAATATAAATAATAATTTATTATAATAATTAAATTCTTTTGATTAATATTTTAATTAATATTAATTTCTTAAAACCAAATATTAATTTAATAAATTTAAAATGTTAATTTAATCATATTAAATATTAATTAATAATATTTTATATGAATTTAATAATATTCAATATTAATTTAATATTATTAAATTAGTATTTAGTATATTAAGTATTATTTAAAAATATTATATATTATTGAACAATATTAAATATTAATTTAATAATACTAAATATTCAATTTCATAATATTAAAAATATTTAATATTATTTTAATAATATATTAATATTAAATATTAATTTAAATATATTTAATATTTAATATTGTTATAATAACATCTTAATATTGATTACTAATTTAATAATATTTTTATATTATTGAAATAATTTTATAATATTTTACTATTAAATTATCGATTTTTTAAAATTTTAATATTAATTGAATAATATTTTCATACTAAATATTATCAAATAATATTTTAATTTTTAATATTATTTTAACAGTATGTTATTATTTTAATATTATTTAACTAAGGTTATCATATTTTCTCATTATTTTAACATTAATATTAATTTAATAATTCTTTAAAATTTTAATATTAAGTTTATAATATTTTAATATTAAATAATAATTTTATAATAATATAATATTATTTGAATAATATTTTGTATTAAATATTAATTTAATGAGATTTTAATGTAATTTTAAATTATTTATTTAATTTATATAATATTTTACTATTATTTAATTATTTAATTATTATAATTTAATTTAATTAATATAAATTAATTATCTAATTAAATATTATAATTAAATGTGTAAAGACAAAATTGAAATTAATTAAAAATATAAAGATAAAATTATCCATAAATATTATTTCAATTGCTGATGGACAAGAAATTGCAAATTTTAGAGTGAGTAAAGAATTGATATTTCTTATTTTTAAGAAATTAATATTCTATAAAATAACTATTCTTTCTTAAAAGATTGAAACAAACAATAAAAAAAAATGGGGGGATGGAATTGCGATCCCCCCCGACCAAACATTACGTTAGTTTTGTGAAACAAAGCCAACCTCGTTAGCCTTCTGATGCAGCTTAAATTATAAACCAGCGAAATCAATTTATAGCTTAATGAGTCCAGAGAAGCCTAGTAAAGTTTAGAATTGAGGGAGTCCAATTATATAGACCTGTTTAGGCACCAACAGAAAACAACGTCATAGTCTGATTCAATCACTATTCTCATTTTGCGACTCCATAGAGACTTTGTAAATACATCAATGCTATTCTAAAGCCCAGCCACATTAGAAACTTGAACCCCACGGGCCTAGAAAACATAGCCAACACCGCACCTTCCTCATTCCTCAGTACACCAACTCACCCTGCAGGCTCAGAACTTCTTTTTGCCGATTCATCAACGTTAAATTTCAAAAAGGCTTTCGATGGAAGACTTTCCACTGAGGGTCTGTTTAGATGCAACTCGATCCTGATGTGAGGCCGATTGTCATCCAAACTGTGTTTATCAACCAGTGGAGACGGGTCTCCAATGGGATGAGATCGGTGGCGGTTGACTATCGGATCTAAATGGGTCCGGTAGCTAATGCTACAGAAACTTTTTTTTTTCGTTTTTGAATCCAAATTTTAATGTTAATCTCAAAATGCCCTCATCTTTATTTTTTTTCATTTTGATTTATTATTATATAATAAATTAATAAATAAGTATTATCATATAATAAATTAATAAATAAATTTTATTTTAATTATTATTTTTTAATTATTTATTAATAAAACTTTATTTATAATAATTTAATTATTTATTAATTTTATAAATATTAAATATTAAAATTTTTTATTAAATATAATTTTTATTCTATTGCTATTAATAATTTGATTTTTATTCTATTGCTATTAATAATTTGATTTTCTTTTCATTATAATTAATCTCATTATTATTACTATTTTTACATTCAAATATATATTTTATTATTACAACAACGAATTTCACCTTCACGATTATTTTAAAGCTCACCAAACTAAATTCAATCCTAAATACTTAATCTCTTGATAAAACCATTGAACTATGGAACACAATTTCCCGTTACCCCACCATACAAATTTCAAACAAAGCACCTTCTCGTGGAATAAGATTTACCAATTTTATCATTGAAATTTTAGCTACCTTTTAGGTTTTCCATATCCCTTGTGCTCGAAATCAATGTAATGCGCTATTGATTTACATATTAAAAGAAATTTAATGTATGATTGGTATGAATCCTTTTTCTATACAACGTGAATTGAGTTTAAAACTCCACAAAACCATATTAAAAATATTGTCAGTCATCTCATTAGTTTTTATATAAATTTATTATATTTTAAAATATATTTTAATAATATATATATGAGGATAGATCAACTTATACAGTATAAAACTTTTTTAGTTTTACATATTCTTTTTAACCATTGATTTTAATATATTCAAAGGATAAGATTAAACTATTTTTTTTATTTTTACTAGTGTCTCTCATCATTGAATCTATTAAAATTAATAGTTAAAAAAATTATAAAACTAAAAAAGTTTAATACTATGTAAGTTGTGGCCTTGTATATATATACTAATTTTAGGCATGTGCATAACGAACATCCAATTCTTTTTTCTAAAAAATTAACTTTATAAATTATTATTTATACTATGATAATATTAATAAATATTAACAATTTAATTTTGATTTTGCTATAATATAAGTAAAATTTGGTATACTTTTGATAATAATAATAAATAATAACAATTTAATTTATATTTTTTATACTATAAATAAAATTTGATACCTTTTGATATAATTTTGATTTTAATAACTTTTGATAAAATTTTAATAACTTTTGATACAATTTTGATAACCGTCAATATTAGTTTGATAACTTTGATAATACAATTTTGATAATTTTTTATAAAATTTTGGTAATCTCTTGATATGGTTTTAATAACATTTTGGTAACTTATAATATACTTTTTGATAATTATTAATAAATTTGTATCATCATATATTTAACAATTAATTCTCATAAGAAAGTGAGGGTTTAGTTTCAATATAAGATAATTTTTGTATATGATAACATTCGTTTAAATTTAGAATTTTTTCACTAAATTTTTTATTGAATAGGTTCATGGTATATTTATTCTAACCTTCCAAGATGAAATTTATAGCTTTGTTTTTACTAGTAACCAAAGTTTAATTCCTCATAACTTCAAGTATAAAAAATTTAACAATGATTGACAATTAAGTTATCTTTAATTTAATACTATTTTATCAATAATTTACTATAAGTTATAAATGATATATTACTAAATTATCAATTAATTACTACTAAATTAGTATTTAGGTACTATTAATTTATGAATAATTCAGTACTAAGTTATAAATGATTTATTACTAAGTTATTGATGATTTACTACTACATTACTAATTATTAATTATAAAGTTATAACTGATTTATTATTAATTTATCGATAATTTACTACAAAGTTATCATAATTAACTAATTTACTACTAAATTATTACTGATTTATAATTAAATTATCACTGATTCGCAACTAAACTATTATTGAATTACTATTAAGTTATTAATAATTTACATCAAAATTATCAGTGATTTATTGTTACGTTATTATACATTTACTACTATATTATCATTTATTTACTACTTGGTTTTCAATTATTTACTACAAAATCATCACTGATTTATTACTAAATTAACTATGATTCATTACCAAGTTATTCCTAATTTATATTAAACTACTCATAATTTACTATTAAGTTATCACTGATTAACTATTAAATTTCGATGATTTACACTACTAAATTATATTAATTTACTTTTAAGTTTTCAATGATTAACTACTAAATCATTATTGATTTTACAACTAAGTTATTTATAATCTACTACTAAATTTATCAAGTAATTACTATTAAACTGAAACTGACTTATTGTTAAGTTATCACTAATTTACTATTAAGTTATTAATGATTTATTATTAAGTTATCAACGATTAACTATTAAGCTTTTATTTGTTTTTTATTAACGTATCATCGATTTACTAATATCTTATTATGCATTTACAATTACGAAGCATGAAATTTAAAAGGTCCACTAAAAATATATGAGATAAATTTCTTTTATACAATAACATTATTGTTTTGTTCAAATTTAGAATTCTTTTATTAATTCTTTATTGCATAGGTTCATGGCAGGTTTATCCTAACCCAAAATAAAAGTTTTGACTTTGTTTCTGCAAGTAACCAAGATTTAATCCCCAAAAACTTCAAGTATAAAAATGTTATCAATGATTGAAAATTAAGTTATCAGTGATTTAATGTTAAACTATCAATAATTTGCTACTAAACTATCAATGATTTATTACTAATTTATGAATGATTTGTCATAAAATTATCAATGATTTCTATTAAATTATTGATAATCTACCATTAAGTTATTGATGATTTATTATAAATTTATAATTGATTTACTACTAATTTACTAAAAAATTATCAATAATCAATTAAATTATTGCTAAATTATCATTGATTTGCAATTAAATTATTAGTAATTTACTATCAAGTTATCAATTTACAACTAAATTATCAATGATTTACTATTATATTTTTATATATTTTCTATATGTTATTATTGATTTAGTACTTAATTTCTAGCTATTAACTTCAAAATTATTACCAATTTATCATTAAATTATTTATGGTTCACTACTAAATTATTACTGATTTATATTAAATTATGCGTGACTTACTATTAAGTTATCACTAATTAACTATTAAGCTATCGATGATTTATTATTAAGCTATATTGATTTACTTTTAAATTTTTTATGATTAACTATTAAATTATTAATTATTTATTACTAAATTATCATTAATTTACTGCTAAGTTATTTATAATTTACTACTGTCAATTAATTACTATTAAGCTAAAATTGATTTACTAATAAGTTATTACTATTTTACTATTAAGTTATCATTAATCTATTATTAAGTTATCAATAATTAAAGACTAAGTTATCATTTATTTTTTGTTAAGTTTTCTTTGATTTAGTATTATGTTGTTATACATTTACAACTATATTATAATTGTTTTACCATTAAGGTATTATACATTTATTATTATATTATTACTAATTTACTAAAAAGTTATTAATTATTAACTATTAAATTATCATTAATTTACTATTAAGTTTCACTAATTTACTACTAAGTTATTGATAATTATTACTAAGTTATTCTGATTATATTTAGGTTTTCAATTATTTATTACCATGCATGTTACTAATTATCTACTACTATGTTATTGATTTATGTATATCCAAAAAGAAAATGACCATAATATATGCTAGATGATGTAATTTGTATGATAGATAAAGAAAGTAATAAAAAGTTTAAATGTCAATAACTTTAAAAGTATAAGTAAATGATCTTAATTTATTATTCATGCTTTAATACGTAATAATAAGTTTAAATCATAAACTTTTATACTAATCAAAACGAAATTAAATAAATATATACAATATATATTAAGTCAATATTTTAAGATATTTTTCCAAATTTTTTAGTTTATAGTAAAATAGTACATATTAAGATAAGTTTTATTAATAATTTCTTTGAATTATTAGTATATGTATTTTCATACTTGTTAGTGAAGTACAATTACATATAAATTATTGAAAATTTTGAAGTATTCTTCACCAATGAAAGTAATAAACTTTGACATATATTTTTATATTTAAGTATATAATTTTGAGTAAAAATTTTGTTATATATATGATAAAAGTAATGAGAAAAAATTTACAAAATAAAATTTATAAAAATTAAATAGACAATAATTTTGAAAAATATTAAAATCACAATAATTACCTTCGTATTTTTCATAAAAAGTTTCTACCACTAAACAAAAAGATAATATATTTTTAATTGTTGCTTCATTTTTATTACCATCATTGCAAGTGACCTTATTGACATTTTGATACCAATCAACTTCACCATTTGAAAAAAGTAAAGAACATTATAAGGGATCATAACAATCCAAATAATATTTAACTCTTACATTGTCTTCCTAAATGAGTATGAACTATATTTCTCTTTCAAATAAAAAATTTGAATCAATTTTCTTGGCCCAAATAGTAGCAACTTGATCAATAAATGAACGATTATAAATTAGTTTATCTAAATTAATATTTTTATAATACGAATTTTAAAATTCTTAAAAGAAGATATATCATTTAATGTCTATAAGATTTGAGCATAAGGATTTTCTTTTATAATTATAATTAGTATCTTCATGACTTTTACACTTAAATTTTTATTATGTTGTATTTTCATTCTATTTTAAAGTTTATTACCGATGTCATAAAAGTATAGTTAAAATAATATGGATTAATCAACTCAAACTTGAAATAATTCAAAACTCAAATTGAGTATAAATAAATTTTTTACTCATTTTAAAATTTAATTTAATTAAAGATAATATAATACATTTATAAAAGTGAACTAACTTGATTTGATTTCAATTACTTTTAAAAAGTCAACAATTTAGTAGTTATTTAGAACTCGAAATTATTGAATATAACCAAAATTTGAATTGTTATAGCAATCAAATCAGAATTTAATATTTTTTATTCATCTTGCGCAACAATTTAAAAATTCTTTATTTAAGCTTTTTTTTTGCATATTTAAGTCTTATTTTTGTTGTTTAGTGGTTCGATTAATTAATTAATTTTAAGAGTATTTCTAAACTGAAATTGTAATTATAACTAATTGAATATGCTTTTTTATTTGAATTTAAGACGATTTGAATATAGCTTTTTAAACAAAGAAAAGCATGCATCAATTGTTGAGTCAAATTTATTCAGATACATAAGTAAATAATTAAATACACTAAATAAATGACAAAAATTGACTCAATCGAATTAGTCACTAATCGTAAGTCTAAACTTCAATTCGAAATTATGAAAAGTTAAAATTTAAAATAATTGAAATACTAAATACACAATTAAATAAAGATTTGTAAATTGAATTTTGCTAATTAATCTTGTAAATCACTTTTAAGTTTAGTTAAATTACAACTTCTATTAATATTTTTATATTAAATGTAATAGCCATAATTAATTTGATGAATTTCAATTCTTTTAAACAAATATTGTTTAATATGGCAACTTTAAAAATTTTGATATAACAGTAAATATTCTTCGATTGATATAAAGGAGAAAATTAAGGAGTATGTAATGTTTCTTTTAATAAAAGAGTTTCATATTAATTCTAAAAAATTTAAAATCAATACATTTATATATTTTTTATTGAAATATCATATAGCATTAAGTTTTTTTGTTTTTTGTTTTTGTCATATGGAGAAGATAGAGCTATGCATAACCAATCAATCTTTCGTCTTCTCTTTTTTGCTTAGGATAATCTTCCATTGGTACTTTCATCAATTGAATGTAATTATACATTCTATTAATTGAAAGCTTAAATTTTCTTTTATTTAAAATTTTTATTATACACAAATTTTTATTATATTCAAATATTAAAATACATAATTTTAAAAATTAAAATGAAATAAAATAAATTCCTAACCTTGGTACTTTTCATGTTTTTTTTTTTAAATTTCAATTCTCAGAATAACAAACTTGTTATGTAATACCTATACAATTCATAATAATTTCATTTTTAGCATTAACAATATAAATTTTCATGAATGAATACAACTTTTGGCATAAACACATTTAAAAAATAGTTCCAAGGAATTTTGTTAAACCTTGAAAGAATTCACTAAAAACAATTAAATTTAATTCACTTGATAATTCTCTACTTAGAATAATTCACGTTAAGTTCTTCAATCACTTAGATGACAAAAACTGAGCAATTTAATACAATTGATAAAGATTAAATAATCTTGAAATATAAATTAATCATATATATGCATATTAAGATAAAGGTTAAAAGAAAATTAAATAAATTATTATTTCAATCAAAATGAACAATTTTTATAAAAATTTGACGAGACCCAATCTTAAGCTATTAGTAGCTCCATCACCTCCTGAATAATTTAATTCTATAGATGGAAAGTGCAATTAAAAAGTTCAATGAATCACATAGTATTAATTGTTGGTGGAGAGTGTGTAATTGATTTTATTTAATTTGGTATTAGTTTTTATTTATGAGAATAACAATTATAAGAGAAATCAATTATAGAACTCAGATTAAACTATAAGAATGATATGCTAAAAAATTATTTTAAGAGACTAAAAAGATTTAATTATATTATCAATAATAAGATTAAATGATCGCTTTATAATACATATAAATAATAAAATCATTAGCATACATATATAGTTAACAAATCTATTAAAATAAAAATATTGAAAGGCAAAAAATAGAAAAAAAATTAATATGCTTCAATGACTTAATTATGATTATCTTCAATGAATTTATTTATCAACATAAACTATATACACAATTATTTTTACAACAATTAAAAAAATAAACTCCATATAATTTGTTACTTCTTATGCACGCTAAGCTCGATCTCATTCTATTTGTATTTTTTTTAATGTGAAAAATTATTCTAATTACAAAAAAGGAGTCTAATAATAAAAATTTATAAAAAAAAATCTAATGATATTTAATCAATTACATTTAACATTTTTGAAATTAAAATATTATTAAGGTAGTTTTAATTAATCACTTTTAACATTTTTTTAATCTAATAATAACAAAGAAAATCCATTTAAGTTAAAATTTATAAAAAAATTTAAATAAAAATATTTTAGTCAATTATTTTTAATATTTTTTAATTAAAGTTTAAAATTTTAAAAAATTTAATGTCACATAAATTCTATTTTTAATTTTAGTTTATTTAAATTAATTAATAAAAGATATATATTTAAAGATAAATTTATTAATTTAAAAATTCATAGAGATATTTAAATCGATTACTTTTAATATTTTTGAAGTGTATATATTTATATATAAATAATAATGAGATAACCCTGTAACTGTGAATATTTTAAATTCGTGGAAGAGCCTGAAGTATTTAACAATTTGTATCTTTGAAACAGGTCGTATACTTGTGATTTTGAGAATTTCTTGCTTTACAATTGTTCTCAATTCAAACACCTTTTTTATTAATTTACATATATATTTTTACTAATATATGTTTGTCTTAAAAGGAAAATTACTTTGCTCTCCTGCTAGATTACCTTCCTTTTTTATTACAAAGGAAAGTTTAACGAATAACCTCTATGATTTTCTTTCCTTTCTTCTTCCCTTAATAAACTTATGGAATCTTAGGGCTTCTTTATATATATATAGAGGGTTTCCGTGGGGATCTAAGGGAGAGAGGCAGCCAAAGGCTTCTGTTTTAGGAGAGCATGCTACTGGAGCTGGCTCTCTACTATATATAATTGGTGATATACTGACTGAGCTGTTGCTAAGTTCTAACAGTCTATCACTACTGTTAATTTTTATCCTCGAAGAGGGGCTTTGTCATGGAGCACTCAATAGCAGATTGGGCAAATCTTCATGATTCCATCCTTGTTTTGATCGTGGAGAAATTGGTTCTTCCGCTTTCCAATTATGTGCGTATCCGCACTGTTTGCAAGCCGTGGAACTTGGCTATCAGCAACAACACCAACCTACTCCGTAAAACCTTGAAGGATAGTTCCCCGCTGCTGATAATCCCTTCCAACGGAAACAGTGAAGAAAGGCTTGGTTTGTACAACGTGATTGAGGAAAAGAAATACCAGATGGAGCTGCAACTTCCTGTCAAGACTACTACGAGAGCATTCTGTGGCTCTTCTCATGGATGGCTAGCTATGTTTGATGCCACAACTTTAGCCATTACGCTTATCAACCCTTTCACCTCTGATGCTATCACTCTTCCTCTGCTTAATTATTCTGGTGATTTCTTCATCAACAAGGTTGTACTATCAGATGATCCTTACCTAAATCCTAAGGAATATTTTGTCATCGCCCTCGTCAAAGCCGATGACCATACACAAATTGCAATCATTCGACGACCAGGTGATATTGAACGTTGGGCTTGGATTAACAATCCAGGAGGTGATAAAATAACTGATGCTATTTTTCGCAACGGCGATATTTATGCTGTAGATTTGTCAAATAATATCATATCAGTTAAGAATTTTTCAAGCTTTGATGGCACGAGAAATTCAGCTATTAAGTCAGAGATCATTGTACGCGGGTCTGGCAGTAGACCAGCTATTATGAAATCATACATTGTGGAGTCATCTGCCGGAGATATTCTGGTCATCAGAAGGATTTTCAGGTTTGATCATTATAAGAAACATTACTTGACTAAAAATTGTAAGGTTTATAAGCTGGTCCAAGATGGAACTGAAGCAAAGTTGGTTAATGTAGAAAGCGTAAGAGACGATGCATTATTCTTGGGTGGGAACTGCTCCATGTCGGTTGCGGTCACTCAGAACTTCCCAGGGTGTCAACCAAATTGTATTTACTTCACAGATGACTATAACTTTATTTGCTTTTTGGGTTCAGAGTCAGCTAGGCTCTTAAAACCCCATGATATGGGTCGGTTTAAATTGAAGATGAATGGAACAATGAAACGATTTTACGATCCAGATCATACAATTTACAGCGATAAGCTATTTCCTATATGGATTTTGCCAACACTTAAAGGGCAATCAAGTGAAAGGTAGGGAGCGGAAGTATAGGTGTAGCTTCGACTCCAAGCTATAGTCGACAACCTCAAGGGAGCCAATGATAAGTTGTGCAGGACAGCTCCCTCCCTCAAGCTAAGGGATTTTTTTTAAAAAAAAAAATTATTAGAAATAGGGTTTTTAGACTTTGGATTCGGATTCTAATCTCAGTCACCAGCAACTTTCGCACGAAAGAGGGAAGATATATGTTTTCAAGTACATTATACTATTAATGAGTATCTCAGTAATCTTATACTATTAATAAGTATCTCAGTAATCTTACTGCTTTCCTTTTCCTAAAGCATAGCATTACTGAATTTTTAAACTCTAAAAATAATAAATTAATAAGATATTATCATATTTTTTATTTACTATTAAGTTATTTTAGTAATATTTTTTATTATATATTTTAATAAGATTTGTGACAATTTTTTAATTTCATTAATCAAATTTAAAAATTCCATACACAATATTAAATAATTTTCTTTATATAATATATATATATATATAAATATAAATATATATATTTCAAATCTAATGATATGTTGCTTTATATAAGTATAAAAAAAAAGTATAAAATTTTCAACTTAAAATGTTTTGACCCACTCAAATTCTCACTTCAAAATACTAAAAACTACTTATATATGTACCAAAAAAAATACAAACATTGCGCCTTTAAAAAGAAATACCACATCATATATTTTATCTATACTTTTTGCACATTAAAAGAAAAATCTGCAAACTCTTTTCTTGTTAAATTAATGAAATTGTTGTAATTCATTTTTATGTATTTAATAATAAAATTATAAGCAGATAATTTATATAACATATACCGCACACAAAGAATATGCAATATAAGATAAGTCATTGAGTTGTTTTATTTATATATGCAGTTAAGAGAAAATCTCTAAAACCCAGCTCGGTTTGCAATTAGTGCACCGAATGACTGTTATCTATTCATTCTCTATCAATCTGAAGCCACGTACGAAATGAATGCGGACAATGGTACTTTGCCACATTCGAATCTGATTAGTAATAAGGGAATGCGATATATATCAGTTTACAGTAATCTACCTTGCATATTCTTGATTTGATTCAAAGATTTTGAGCTTATATAAACACAAAAAGGAGATTATAGAAGTTAATCATAGATCACTAAACTGTTAATGAACCCCTGTTGCAGACACATTCATACTGTATTTATATTTGAGGTAAGCCTTGATAAAGGCATCCAATTCACCATCCATTACTGACGCAATATTTGATGTTTCAAACCCTGTCCGTACATCTTTTACCAGTTTGTATGGATGGAATACATAGTTACGTATCCGCTGCCCCCACTCCGCCTTCACTGCATCTCCTCTTATTTGCTTAATTTCAGGTGCACGTTGCTCCTCAGCTATCACCAATAACTTGGCTTCTAAACGGCTAAGAGCCTTGATCATGTTCGCTAGCTGGGATCCCTTTTCTGCAATATGGCCAAGAAAATGTCATCAATATTGGACAAACGAAAATCGGAAAGAAACTATTGCATGACTGGTATAGAGCAAAAAAAGAAAAGGTAAAGAAGGGGGCAGGGGGATGAAAGAAGGAAATAGCATGCCCTTTCTAACAGGGAATGATTCAAAATTTAAACAACATCTCCTCTTACTCTTTAACAAGCAGGAAGTTTCCTATTTTGACTATTAAAATCTAGGAGGTGCTTCCAAATAAGATGAATACCAACAGACATAACCGACTTTGTGATGGTTCTGATGATAATGCTGCTGAAAGGCAATACTTTGATTAAGCTTATCGAATTTCATTGCACTTAGTTTCCTGTTTTAGTCCCTGTACATCCTTCAAACTTGGTTTAAATTGCTTCTGTATTTAGAATTTTAGAAATTCCATAACATGTTATAATACACCCTTCCTCTCCCCAATCTCACAACCTCCCATGATTTATATCTAAAACCAAACCCACCCCTCCCCCCCTTAACCCCCTTTCCTTAGGGTGAAAACAAAAAACAAAAATATTGACACAATGTTTTGCAAATAGGAAATGTAAATCCTCTGAGTCTTCGGGGAGAAGAGGCATGACTTCAACACCAGAAAAGCTTGTCTGCATAACCCAATGTCAAGAGTTAAACATTCAGAGAAGGGGGCAAGGGGGACGGAGATATTACAGCTACATTTTACATACAACTTTCTTCCAGTAATCAACATACTTTTTACGTTAAATTCCAAAGTTTAAAGAACTGTCATATTTCAATCTCATTTTGTTACCTAGAATTTCTCCTGCATTTGAGGAAACACTATTAGTTCCCTGGTTTATCAGAGTTCATCATGAGAGAGAAAAAGCACACAGATTTGACCTAGGAGCTAAATATGGAAGTGATTCCTGCACCTAAGATGTTAAAAGAAAAACTGCAGAAAGTCTGGGTTGTGAATCAAGGCTTAATCAAATAATAGTCAAACTGATAATGAAAGTAAAAAAAAAACTAAAAAAAAAGGTTCATTTATACAGTGAAGAAAATATATAAAAAATGTAGATACACAAACAAAATCCAAGGACTATACCAGGCTGCATGACTATTAACTTGATAACATTTTTATAACCTAATACAAACAAAGAATGTTCAAACACAGCTTTTCATATTGGCTTCACCGCAGCACAATATTTAAATTCCTACATATCACTAGAACCAAAATTGTATTAAATTGATAGACAAATCTTAAAGGCTAAAGGAAAAAACTCCTCTTTGGGTCCTCTTTGAGTCTCCAAAAGTATGGAGCTTTCTTGTGGCCTTTAGCTATGGATCCTTCATTGTAAACTGGGATTCCCTATCCTCTTCTAGTGATTGCATGGCATCTACAGAAACAATCATGGTGAAGCAATTAGAGGGAGACGAGGGCCCAATGGGAATGATCAGCATTCATGAACAATCTGATTTCTCAACTAAAGGTCACAGGGGTCATATCTCTGTGTGGTTATTGGAAGTCTGATTATTTTCTCAAGGAAAAAAAATGGAAGAGCGGTTATGTTGGCCAAGGGGACACCAGTCAACTGTGTTTACTGTGAAGAAACCTTAAGTATCATTTCTCTTTGTCTGATTGGAATGAAATAGCATGGCTCCACAATCTCAATCCATTTAACAAACAAATAATAGCCTATTTTTCTCAAAAATTTTTACGGAATTCACAAAAACCTTCCATCAAGAAGGCAACAACATTTTAAGGCAACATGTCAAAACAACGATCTGGTGGCTGCAAGCACCATGTACATGATCTTCCTAGTGTCCCATGTCCAACCACTCCACCAACACTATGGATGCTGAGAAACATAATACAAACAAGAAAGTAAAAGATGCACGAAAATTAACCACTTATTATAGAAATTTAGGAGAAACAAAAAATGTTGGTCATTCAGATCATCTAGTTATTGGATAAGCAGTCCCCCAACCCAACTAATCAAACGCTAGAAAACAATTTTGATGGACCAAATTGTTCAATCCTAACCATATAACAAGAAGATCAGTCTTTTCTCAATATACAACAACTTACAAGTAAAATTAGAACTTAATATATATATATTGGTTGGTAAGGTCTCTGTCATATCTGCTGATATATATAGAGAGTCCAAATGACAGACCATAGCACAAGTTACCTGACGAAGACCTTTGGCATTGAAAAGAGACTGCCGTACTATACAATGTGTACCTTTTTCTCCAGACAGATAACCATAAGCATATCTACCTTCAACTTCAATTGTGGCTGACTTAATCCCAGCTTCCTCTCCCAAGGACTTTTCAACCACCCATGACTTATATTTCTGTTTCTCTCCCCATCTCATGTACATCCTGAGAAGCATTTCAGCCCAATCCTGCACTGGAAACAATCAAGATTTTTACACAAGAAAAGCAGAGATAAAGCTCAGTGGTACATCAGGCCCCATGAAAAACAATAATCTCAGGGTCAGGATTTAAGTCCTCATATTCACTGATGACTGGAAATCTGAATATGGATGAAAATTAGCCCATGTGATTTTTAATTAAAAGAAGTTTAGTTGAATATGACTAACAGTTTCATGTTGAGGGTTGTCTGTGGTTGAACCTTTGATGTAGAAGAACTAGACAAAACCCCAATGTCTGAAAAATCTTTAGAACACTATATGAACGTCTCATCTGAGGGAATTTCAACAGTTGTGCTGTTTTAGACCAGTTGTAAGCCCCATCATCGAAGTCTGCTTCATACAACTCCACTTCGGTTAATTTACTTAGTATATTTTAAGTGGTGATAAATCCTACATCAATTTAGGTTTGGTTACCTGGCACCTTTATTCAAGATAGACCAATCCACCTATGGCAAACTGGTTTTCAGACAGATGTCTAAGATGGTCTTAGAAGCCACTTTATTTGTTCCCTTGTTCTTTCTTCATGTTTGTTGTCCCACTTTTTCCTATCGTTTGTTTTCCTTGTCCTAAAAGTGTCAAGTGATGTTATCCTGCATCATGTTTTTTCAGATCTATTCTGCTCTATATTTAAGCTCACACTCTCCAACTATTTGCCAGTTCATTTTAGGTGGATGCCCACAAATTTGGCATGATATCAAAGCAGATCCAGTCCCCATTTACTAATCCTACACTATCAAATGATTTGCCCATGACTCATACAACCACTAGCAGGTGCTTTAAGTTATTAACAAAGTAAGCACGAAGTTTTAAGTTAACTAAATATGAGTGGCTAGATTCTAGCCTCTAATATGATTCTTCAAGGGGCTTTCATGAAAGCCATATGCTTATCACAAGATCAACTAACTTTTATCCAATTCATATTTAATAGATCATCATCATATGACCAATTACTTTTATAAATCAAGCAGAATCAATATACTAGATGCTGAAAGCAGTTTGACTCTTGCTGAACAAGACCAAGTGCATTTTGCACCTAGTCAGCCAACTAAAAGAACAGCAAACACTGCACAGATGAGAGAATGAAGCTTAAATTACCAGGTTCTGAGTCAAATAGATTTGCTTTTAATTTAATTGAACTAACAAAAGACTAATGATACAGCCACTAACTATTAACGGATGTTGCATGTTGAACATCATTCTTTTATCTGATGAGAAAGGAATATAAATCATTCATGTTGCCTCATGAAAACAAAATATTACCTGTGCATCAGTGCCTCCAGCACCAGCAGTTATAGAGATGACTGCACCTTCTTTATTATATGGACCAGAAAGAAGTTGAGTCAACTCAAATAGGTCCAACGCCTTATTTAGTTCTTTGATGATATTGACAGCTTCTTCTAGAAGTGCAGCACCTATGGAGTCCATCTCCTCTGTTAGCTTAACTATAGTTTCAGCATCTTCAACCTGCATCCAATGTATGGTATACAGCTCACTAAATCAAGAAAGCATATTAAGGAAGTAGTATTTGTCCAAGTTCCAGTCTAGCACATTTTGATCAAAATCAGAATTTTGGAAAAATGCAAGTATAATTTTCAACAATCGAGGATCTATACAAGTCAAATTGCAAAAGAGAAAAGTCGTTCTGTCAAATGGTACTAATATTACTCCGCCTAACCAATCGCAACACTTGCATCTACTTGTTAAAGGATCCACTCCTGAACTAGATCTCTTACAGACACTTAAACCCAATCAACTATCCCAAAATTATATCCATGTGCTTAATTGAGACAGGAAACAAATTGCATAATTAAATTTCCTTGTCCTGATTTTGTGCATGGGCATTGTCATTTTCATCAACCTTAAAATAATAATCCTCCCAATGAAGAGAAATCATATTAGATAAACACAGTCCAATTCAACAAATATAAGGAAGTTGGGAGTCTTATGAATTAAAATAAGAAGCCAGGCATATTGGGAATTTAATGGACGGTATTCTTCACCAGATCATCAAACTAAAATAATTTTGACCCCTTTAATAGAAAAGTATATCAATTTGGAAAAGGTTAAAGCATTGACAAATAGAATTACCCTCCCAAAAAAAAAACTAAAAAAAAAAAGAAAAGAAAATAAATGATAGTGCTGTAGAAGCATAAAACAATAAAACAGTGTCAAGTACATTGTACCATACTATGCTTCAAGCACAGGCTAATAATGCTGAAAGCCACAATGCTACAAAACTGTATTTTTCTTAACAAGAAAGTTTATACCTTGGTTTTAAATTCATTGAGCAAATTTATCTTATCTTTGACATCAGTCAGTGCCAAAAGAGTTTCTTGGGCTTTGGCACGATCATTCCAAAAGGAGCTATCGGCTGCCTTTGATTCCAAATCTACAAGCTCCTTTCCTAAAAGCTGCAGACTAGCAGATGCTCTAATCTCCTCAACACGTTCTGAGGCAGTTTCAACATCCTTCCTTAGAGCATAAAAATCTGTCAGAAAATGCCAAGCAATAATTCAGAGATGCACAGGGCAATACTTAATATGTGCAAATCCAACTTGTATCAAATCCAGGGTAAGAAGCAGGATCTTCTGGCAGGGGGCCAAAAAGGTTGATCAACCCACTCAGTTGTGTTAGAAAAATTTTTTCATCAGTTTGTATAATTTTTAAAGTTTAGTCTTCCAAACTCTTACACAAGTCATCATTTAACAACAACAATCTCTTTATTTGTTAGTTACTAAACAATTGAGATATGATGCTTTGAATAAGAATATTGCTTGAGCCAGAAAACCCGAATATTGAAACTAAATGATGAGTGTTTGCAAAGAACAGTCAAACAAAATCATGAAAGCCACCCATCGTCTTAAAAAAAAGGATAAGATAGAAGCTGAAAAGAAAGTAGCATAAGAAATAGAAAATTGAAAGCCAAAATGAACAAGAGTCATCATAGGGAAAATGTAGCACATTAGTCCAAATCCAGCAAAACTTGTCTGAGCTATTAGATAATTTCACCAATTTTTTTGATAAAGGGAAATGGTTTAGAAATCAAAGTTTAACAAGGAAAAAGTCAAAGATTATGTAATAAGTGAACCTAAATATTTAAATCAGAACTAACATTTTTTCTTTTTTTTGAGGTTCCTAGGCTAATCAGCTTGAACAGTGAGACTGAAATACCAAAATCTACAGCTTTTGGTGATAAGCGTATGGCTCCTAATGAATTTTGTTAGGGACAAATTCAGAGGAAGGCCTAGAGCCTTTAGCATTTGCAATACGATGATTTAACAATTGCCATCAGAATGGCTCTCTTGAAACTTTACTTGCATTAAAAACGGCAGACCTTCCAAGTGGTGATAATAACTATAAACCACAGAAGCATTCCTACGGCTTCCTACACCAGTACATGTTCAATTTACAAACCAAACACTATATCCTTTATGGTACATCTAATGATAAATTTTACCAATGAAGAATAGAGTAAGATTATATGAGCAAGCTCAAATTGATTCACATTAAAACTCAATAACGTAATCTGGTACTGGCACTGGGTCCAATTTAAGTAAAATGATAATTATTGTTTTATGGGATATAAACTGCCATTTGAATAACTATACAGGCAAAGCGCTAATACCATTTAGACCATCTTAGAGAACATCAAAATTTTCAGCCCAAATATATGACTTGGAATTCAGTAAGTTAAAGCATACCTTGCATTACCCATTCTCTTGTAGTTCTTTCTACTCCCTCACTCAATTGGCTCTCCGGAGTCGCATATATAACTGAGTCAAGCCAGAACAAAAGGAAAAATTTTTTTACAGAATCCAGACACACAGCATGAATGACATGATGAAACCCACAAAATTTGCTCAGCAGAAAATCCAAGAAACATATAGGAAAAATAATTTTTAAGGCCAAAAGAGAAAAACTCATTATAGAAATAGGAAAAGAAAGGAAAGAATGGACAAGAACCATTAACACACAACATGAATGACACGAAACCCACAAAATTTTCTTAGCTGAAAGTTGAAGAAACATATTAATGGTTTATAGCCAAAAGAATTGGAAATGACTTACCAGAAGAAGTGAAACGAGAAGGGGCAGAGAAAGAAAAAGAAGTTGTAAAATGAGGAGTTAGTGGTGGCAAAAATGTAGCTTTATTGATGATAGACATAGTACAAGAAGAAAATGAGGATGGTTTGTGTGTTTTTGTCTTATTGGGTGAGCTTAACGGAGGCTTTAAAATGGCTTCCATGCAAATATTACAATGCCTTCACTTTCTTATTTCAATGGTAGTATTTTGGAAAATTATCTCATACAGAAAGTTTTGGATTGCGAATAGGTAAAGAGATCCTTGTCATACGCTCCTTAAACGAATGGCAAAAAAACACTTGTCTCGCCGTTTCCTCAAAAACGGTAAAAGTCGATATCCCGTCGACCTTAAAAATTTATTTTACTTAATTTTTCTTACACTTAAATATATGCACATGAAATTATATATATATATATATATATACACATAAATAAATATATATTTGGTACTTGTAATTATGAATAGGATAGGTTAATATAAAATTATAAATAAAATTAAAATAAATAATATCATTTTATTTTTTATTTAATGCTTATAAAAATTAAAAATACGATAAGATAATTTCTATTTTTCTCTAAACTTGTTATGTGTAAATTTAAGAATAGTATAAGATGGTTTATTTTATTAATCAAAATTATTTTTTAAAGTAAAAAATAATTTTTTGGCAAAAAAAATAACACATAATCTAAATTTATAATTTTTATATAAATGTAAATGAAAATTTTTAACTAAAAATAAATATTTTATGATAATTTCTATAGATAAGAGTTAAATTTATTTTTTTAAAATTTATATTTTAATAAAATAATCAATCATTTTAAAGAAATGAATTTATTTTTTCAAAAAAATATTTTTAAATTGTTTTAGCAAAAATATTTTTTTACTACTTTTTTGTTTTTATTTTCTTTCTTTTTCATTTATTTTGTTTCCTTTTATAATTTAAATTTAAAATAAATTATATGATTGAGAGCTAAAATTATTTTTATAAAAAGTGATTTTTAAAAAAATAATTAATTTTTTACAAAAAAATTATAAAAATTATTATAAAAATAATTAATTTTTTAATTAAAAAAATTATTTTTATAAAAAGTGATTTTTAAAAAAAGTGATTAATTTTTTAAAAATTATCGAAAATATAATTTGATATGTTTTCTTTCTTTTTATTTTTTTCTCTCCTTTTGTTTTATTCTTCCTCTTGAAAAAAAAAAAGAAAAAAAAGAGAAAAAAAGAATATTATTTATTTATTTGTTAGCTATAAAATATTTAATTTAAAATAGTTTATGGTTCAAAGTTATATTTATTAATAAAAATAATTTAAAATTTGATTATTTCCAAAAAAAAGTAAATTAATTTTTCAAAAAAATCAAAAAATTAGTTTTTATCAAAACTATATTTTTTATTTATTCAAAAAAAAGAAAAAGAGGGAAAAAAAAGGTAAAAATAAACAAATAAAAAAAAGAAAATGAGGGAAAATGGAAAAAATAGAAAAAAATAAAATAGGGAAAAAGAAATAAAAAATTGAAAAAAATAACTTGAGTTAACCATTTAAATAATGAGACTTATCAACTTATTAAATGTTTAAGTAAAATTTTAAATGTAAGCTTTAGGAATAAAATAAGTAATTTATAAGCACGTATCATCTAATTTCATAATATTAGAAATAATCTTCTCTTTTTTAAGATGGTTGAGTCATCCTATACTAAAAAGATAATTAATTATCTTTGTAATTAGAGGTGAATCGTCATTTAAACTTAAGGAGACTAAGTCCCCCAAAGTTTTGAAAACCCTTATATAAATATAAATATATATATTTTAAATTGGCCCCTTTTAAATTAGAATTATTAATTAATTAATTTATTTTTTGGTTTCATAATCTAATTTTTCATTAGAATTTAAGAAGGATTAAAATCATGTTGCTATTATATATTCCTTATATTTATTATAATATGTAATATATTTTTTTATTTTATAATTTAATTTTATGCATTATTATTTAAGATGGACTAAAATCATTAGTGTTATAAACGAACTGAACATGAATAAATAAACGTATAGCTGGTGTTTTGTTTATTTATTTTTAAAGGTGTTCAACCTCGATTTATGTTCGAAAATTGTTCTTTTGTTCAAGCTTGATTTGTATAATGGTAGAATATTCGCATTATGTTCATGTTTTATTTAATTAAGTTAAATAAGCTCGTTTGTGAATATTAAATGAACATATTCACAAACATATATAAACGAAAATGTTCATGAGCAAAAAACAAATAATAACCAAATAAATTTAAACAAATAAATCATAAACGAAGATAAACCAATCCAAATGAATATAAACAAACCTTAAAATAGGATTTGGGTAAAGGATAAAAATATAACATTGTTAGTATTATTATAAATGAACAGCAAACGAACAATAAATGAATAATAAATGAACGAGCTTTAAACAAACTTTAAACGAGCTTGTTTATGAATATAAATGAACCAAACAAACTTATATTCATGTTTGGTTTGTTTAATAAATGAATATAAAAATGTTATTTAAGATCATTTGTTAAGTTTAACAAGCGAATATAAACAAACAAAAACCAAACATGTTCACAAATAATTTGTCGACACTCTGTTCGTTTACAACTCTAAAAATCATATAATGTTTTAGTCCTTTTTCTTTAAAATTTACTATAATTTCTCCTTTCTATATAATTTTTTTAACTTTTAATTTTACTCTAGATTTTTATTTCATATTGGCTTGCAATCTATTTTTCATAAAAAAAAAAAGATTAAAACCATTTTATAAAAGATTTGACTATAAGTTTGAATCTCAAATTTTCAACTTCATTTTTTTAAAAATATTTATTTTTCTTATTTTGATAAAAAAAACTGTTTAACAAATGATTTATATGTATTTTTTATTTTAAATTATCAAAAAAATAAAAAAGTTTTCTCAATTCATTAAAAGATTGTGTAATTAGATATTTTACCATTAATTTAAAAGTATTGGTACTCTTTAAATTTTAATTTTGTCATAATAATATTTTTATTTTTATGAGCTTGATACTTTTTATTATCAATATATTGTTTATATATATATATGTATTAGTTGATAATAAAATATAGTATGTAGAAGTTTTATGGAAAAAAAATATATAATATTAGTTAGCCCCTCCAAAATTAAGTGTTAAGATCAACCACTGTTTGCAATTCAATCGTTTTTCTTATGTGTGCACTAAACATAAGATAGCATGATAATCATTTTATTATATCTATAATCTTATACACCAAATATGTGTATATCATGTGTAGAATATTAACTTAGTAATTTAAAATACGACACAAACACGATACAAAAAAAAAAAAGAAACGAATGTGACGCAATTTAAAATTTTAATAATAACTATATATAAGTTTTATAAAATAGAAAAATATATTTCATATTTTCATATCAACACGAATTATGACATATAATTTTCATGTAAAATAAGGTACGAATATATGAATTTTAATATTTTACACGACATGAATACACAAATCACCAAGTATACATATGTGTAGAGTCTTTTGAATTGATAAAAATGAATATGATTATTAATTATATTTCTAAATTATCATTTTAATAATATTTTTTAATATATATTAGGATTTATCTAATAAATAAAAGTTAATTTACTATAAAGTAAGCTATATTATTCCAAGCTAATAAACTTTGAATACTTATAATAATTAAAGCAAATTATCACTTTTTTATAGAATATTATGCTAGGATATTAAACTTTGAATAGAAGTTAATTTACTATAATCACATACATGCTACATTTGGATACAAATCACCCTATATTATGCTAGGTTATTAAATTTTGAATAGATGAATTAAAAGCCATCGAATACAGGTTCACATGTAAAACGAAAAAAAACTAAAAAAGAAAATTATATATTTTTAATAAAAATATGAAATGGGTTCCATACATATAAATTTAAAAATACAAAAAAAAATGATTAAATATTAAAAAATAAAAAATAAAAAAAAAAAACGAAAGAAAGAAAAAAGAAAGTACATTAGAGTGTCACATAGTACCTCATAAAACCTCTGTACATGTGCAAGATTTAAAGTATAGGCAAATAAATGATGACAAAAAATGTCAAATAAAAATGGCACGTTGATTTATTAAATTATGGCATTAAAAATAATATTATTAATATAATATATATTAATATAAAATTAAATTAATAATAAAATATATATTTATATCATGGATTTTTAAAAAAATAAAAAAAATCTAAAAAGGAAACAAAAATTAAGTCTTGATGTGAAGATGACACCTTTGTAACATCCTTTTAAAAAAATTATCAAATAAAAAAATATTTTTAATCGATAATATTGAATAGGTTCAACTTTTAAAAAATATTAAAATATTAAAAATTTGTTTACTAAATATTAAAAAAAGAAAAAAACTAAACATAAAAAATTAAATAAAGAAAAAGAAAAAAGATAGCAAATGTCTTAACATGTGATTGTCATAATGTTCAAATTTGAGAGAATCTGCTCATTAAACACAAAAAATATAGAGTTACACTAATCTTTTTTATCTAGAAGTGATTGATCACTTATGTGAATCTTTTTTTTTTTTAAAGATTATCCTAAACTTGACTAAAGGTTCCTAAAAAGAATAAGTTTTAGTCTATATCAACGAACTAAATTTGATAGTTGATTACATACAAGAAAGGTTTTAGCACTCATTATGTCCAAAATTGGTACCAAATTAATCATATATTATCTTATCTAAACATTAATCAAATATGGTTTTTTACTAATTTTGAGATTTAAATATTAGAAAAAAATCTTTGGACTTTCACCAAAAAAAAAAGAAGCTAAATGGTCAAATCATGATCAAACGTTTGAGTGATTGCTTAATTCAAGACCAAACGTTTAATTCGTACCAATAAGAATAAAACGTTATCGACTTATAACAATGTAGGATTTATTTCAATAGAAAATGAGATGTGCATATTATGCGCCATTAAATTACCTACACATAAAAGCCATCACAGAGAAACATAATGTGGAATATGATATGGAATTAACATATCCATGTGTAACTATAGCCTAGCTAAGATTTTGACTATTTTTCTAAGTGTATTATGTTTTTATCATGTTCTTCTTTAGCATTTCTGTTTGTAATAACATAAGAGAGTTTCAGCTTAGCATTTTGTCATTTACAAGTAAATCTTCTCCTCGTTTTTTTTTTTTTTTTTTTCACCGTAAATTAAAAAAATATTTGTTGAAATAACATATGAACATAATGTCTTTTTCAAATATCAGTTCATCTAGCAACGTAAATTCAATGTTGGTATAAATTTTAGATTTTTTTTTGTGCCCTAATTTTCTTTGAATTTGTTCTTTAAAATATTAAAATTGTAGGTTTTTTAGAGGAGGGTCTTATGATATAAACACGTATAAGTTAATTTTAACTAGTTACCCTATAAAATGGGACTTTGAAGGAGAACTCATTTTTTATTATTGCCATATAAAGATAGCTAGGTGGACTTCATGGATGAATAACAATCTTAGTAGAAGATTTTATGGATACCCACATTATTCGATAAATTTACTGGTTTTTTTTTGTGTTTTGTTAATATTTATTTCCTGATATTTTCTTGGTGTAATTGCTAGACTTTATTTGCTAATTTTTTTAATGATTATAGAGCACTATTTGTGTATTTCATTTATGGCATGATCCTAAAATTTTTGAAAAAGCAAAAGAGATTATTCTAGAGCTAAAAAAAAGAGAAAAGTTTTATATAGTTATGTTCAAAGTTTGAAATATGAAGTTTCAAAGTTGAAAAAAAATGTTGGTGAAGTTGACGTCATTGTAAAGAATATGCAGTTGAGGAGATAAGCTAGTTTTTTAAGGTTGAAATTGAAAGAAAGGAATAAAATTGCTGGTGGTGGACATGGTAGAGATGGCAATTGAAAAATAATTTGGCTTATCTCATTCTTTTTTATACTTATGTTTCGTGTAATCTTTTTCAATGCCAAAAAAATTCTAAAAACTTAGCTTGTATACTTGATAGTGGGTTAAGATTGTTGTAAGGGCCTATAAATGTTTGTTAAAACTCTTATTATGTTAATGGCAATTGAATCAATGTTATTAGCTATGAATTACGTTGCTTTTATGTTATTAGTTATGAAAATATAGTTTAGTGAAAGATATTCAACTTGCAATATGCAACTAAAAAGTAATCTGAGACAATCTGATAATAGAGACAATTTTATAATAAAGTAATTTGATGAATGTTAACAGAAAGTGTTTTTACACAATATTCAGTATAAAAAATATTCAATCAACAGAAGGCTGAATAGAAAGTGTTCTTACAACATTAACAAGAAAAAAAATAGTTAACATCAGTAGCTAACAGCAATAGTCAATAGAACAAAACATCAACTTCTTAGATTTTTTTTTCCTCTTATTTCTTTTAAAAATAATAAATCAACTTTCTTGAGTATTATATCCTTAACAACCTTTCTCTTGCCTTTATTTGTCCCAACTGCTATTATTTTCTCACTTTTCAATCTAGGCTATTGAATAACATTTATCAAGTTATAATGGGTAATATTTACGAAAATAAAATAAAAAAATGTATTTGGAAAAGAATCACTCACATTTAATAATTTTCTCCCTATTTCTAAGTTTATATATAATTCATAACCTTGCATGCCTTTTGTCTTGCTTCTGGTGGCAACTCCAATAGTGTGCTTGTCATTGTGACTTCCAAAGCTATTTATTAAAATTGCTCTCTTTCTAATGGTTGTTATAGAAGAGTTGGACTTTGATAAGGGACTTGCTTTTCCATCAGTCATCCTATAAAATCTCTCATCATCCTCTGTAAAATATCTTATAGTAGATTTTGCTAGCCTTTTGGACTACAATTTTGTATTTTTAATGCAACAGAAGCAACAACATTAACTAGATTTGAAGCTAGAGTTGAAACTGGAATGAAAACTGGATTTGTTAAAACTAAATTTGAAACTGGATTTAAGGTTTGTGTAGATACAATTGTAGTTTCAGTTACAGATGCAAAATCATTTATATTAGTAGAAGTAAATGCATATGCGCAACTAGATTTGGATGTAAAAGTATAAGTTGATGTAGAATGACTATAAGCAATAGCTGAAGTAGTAGCATGGTTGCTTGGACTGTATACAGCTTCAATATAATCTACAGTATTTAATGCACCTTGGTCCATGTTTGGTCTTTAGATCTGAGCATATGATAATCTTGTTGTCATAGACAGAATAATAAAGTTAAGTTGATGGGTTAAGGCATTTTAACAAGAGATGATCCACAATAGTTCAATGTTTATAATAATAAATAAAAATAAAATAGAATGAAATTACCTAATTGCCTACCATAAGACAACCTCTTTTATTATGGCTTAGTTGATGACATAGTTTACATGTTATTATTATACCTTTTTTGGACATATTTATTGAATTGTTGGATTTTTTTTTAGGCTTATCATGATCATTTCTTCTATTGGTTTTAGGCTTGCATGGCATCTTTTTGAACTTTGGGAGCAAAACATTATGTTTTGCTCTTGGTTTGGCCTAATCTTTTCTCCTAAGTATATGTTGTAAAGCATTACTATAAGACTGTAGATACACCTCTTTATGATACCAACTAGACATAAAATTTTCGATATTTCCACTTAGATCTCTAATTGCACATATGGCATGTGCACATGGGATACTAAAAAATTGGTACATTTTGCAACTACATGTTTTCTCATCAAGTTGGACAATGAACCTATCTACACCCACATCTATTTCATATCCTCCATCTCCATTAAATGTAACTACATATTGTGATACTATAGCTACATTTCTTTCTATCATTTTTACAATGTTAGGACTAGTCATACCTCTCCATTTAGAGTATTCTTTCCTTTTTCCTCAAATTCTTACCATAAAAAACATTCTTATGTTTTCCAATAAAGAAATCACTAATTTTTTTTCTTGCATCTAGCATTGTCCTATTGAATGCTTCACATAAGTTGTTATCAACCAACTCACATCTAGAGTCTGTTTTGAATAAAGCTCTACACCATTGTTGAAGTAGGGCTTTTATTATGTCTACAACTGTAGTCTCATTTTTTTTCTTACAATTTCCTTATATTTTCTTCAAATTGTCTGACTATTGAAGACTTAGCAATTATCTAGAAAGCCCTTTTTATCTCCTCACCTCTATGTCTCTTTTTAGCCCAATTAACATATACATGCCCAACACAAAATCTATGTTTAGCATCTGGAAGCAATTCTGCAATTGCATTATAAAGGTCATACATTATTTAATTAGTTAAAGTATTCAGTATATAATTTAATTTGATTTCAATAATTAAGTATATCAAAAAATAATTAATAATTAGTTAAAATATTTAGTACATAATTTAATTTAAATAAGCATATAATATTTATCTTTTGTTGATATGTCTTGATAATCCATCCTATACCATTTCTCAAAGACACCAGCTCTGATTCAACAAATCAAGAAATCATTTCCATGAAGCTGTGCATTCCACTTCCACCAATGCTCAAGCCACTGAAAATATTTGATTGTTTCCATCTCTATCAACAGCACATAGCAACTCACACCTTTATTAAACTTTTAAGCCAACAACCATCTAGTCCTAAAAAATGCCTGCAACCACCCTTTAAACCTTTTTTAAGTGCCTTGAAACATATATAATACCTTTTAAGTATAGGTGGAGAACATCGCAATGGCTTATAAACTTGCATCTTCATTGTGCTACCTTCATTAGTTTCTCTGATCACATCAGCATAATCCCATAAAAGTCTAAACTCATCCTTATAATTGGTAATAACTTTATTGGCCACATATTTTTTAACCTTTCTTATCATGCTAATATTCACCCCTGTATCAAACACTTTTCTAACTAACTCATGCACTTTTGTATTATTAATAAAAGAATCCTTCATAAATCTATTTGTGTACAATTCAGCCAAAACAGCTTGACTTATTTTTGGGTTTTTGAAAAAACTTGTTGCATTCATGATTGTTATTATAAGTTTTCATCTAAAATGATTGCAACTTTTTATCATACTTACCTCTAACAAAATTCTTATGATTCTTTACCTAAATGATACCCATATTTATCCTAATAGATAATAAGGACACAGTATATTTAAATTGTTTTGAATTCTTGAACAACATACCTAACTCAATGTAAGGAGTTTTTGCATTGGGATCATATATTGGAAACTTACTTCTCATTCTAGTAGCATCATTAACCATTTCATCCTCATCACTTTGATATCCCTCATCATAGTACTCACTTTGATATCCCTCATCAATATCTTCATTGACTTGTGAGGTTGAATCTGGTTCCATCCTAAAGTCATCCCTTTCATTGCTATTTCTAGCAGCTGCATCTTCAATTTCTACCCTAGCCTCGTCTTCATTTTTTACCTTTGTAACCTTTTTTACCCCAATCACATCTTTATTTCCTACTCCTACTGCCTCAACATCATCTTTAATTCTTATCTTTGTTGTCTTAGCTGCATCTTCATTCTCTACTCTTACTTTTTCATCCATCTCTTCAATTCCTATCCTTTCATTTCCTACAATCTCACCTTCACGGCATCATTTACATGTTGGTTTTATACCTTTTTATTCATTGCTACCTCAACTACATCTTTCACTTCAGGTCCTGTTAATAGCTCAGGAGCTAAAATAGCTTTATCTATACCATGTATTATATATACATCAACTACACCTAGATCTACCATATACCTAATCATATCAAGAATGCTTCTATCATCATTTACTACCATTAGGCCATCAACTAGTGTTTTTCCAGGTTTTAAATATAATATCTCATTAATATTCATATACCCAACCTTATTACAAATCTCTATCAACTCAAAGTAAGATATCTTATTAAGATCAAATATCAATTTCTTTACTATCTCATTTATATACATTAGATTATGACCATGACCAATAAAAGCCATAGCATAGTAAAATCGTAAAATACAATAATCAAAACTCATATTGCAAAATGAAGAAAATTAAATTCTGTCATAATAAACCCTAAATTGTAGCAACAATAGTTAATAAGTGCTATAAGAATAATTTTTAACAAAAATTCATGTTATAAGTATTATAAGAAACCCTAAATCCCTAAAAATGAAAATTACAGTTAGTTTAAGTGTGCATGTCCCTTACATTGTCATCTTATTTTTGTTATAAGCTTTTACTTTGTTATAAAATTTATGTTTTAAGCTTTTACTTTGTTATAACTAAGAGTCTTTATTTGAAATGCAATTTTCTTTTACAATATGTCTTTCATATGCATATCCTGGTTCAAAGGTTTAGTATGTTTTTCCTATGTTATTTTGTTTTTAGAATTAGAATTCACATGATTGACTTGATGTTGTTATTTGATAATTTTTTAGTAAGATAATTTATAAAATGGACTTGAGGTTATGATCATACTTATTCTTAAGCTTGGTTATCTTTCTGGTGATTTTGTGGTTGGTTTTGTGGTTATTTTTATCATAAATTTATTCTTGAACTGTTGACAATTATATTGGATTTGGCTAAAATTTTAAAAGAGGTCTTGAAAGTTAGGTTTTTCGTATATATTTTTAGAATCTTTTTGTCAGATAGTAAGGTAGAGATTTAATTCTAACCTTTTAACACAACAGCTTAATTATTAAACAAAATTTAGGTTGTAAGTGTTTTCAATCCTAAATTTAACCCTATTTATAATCCTATATACTATAAATTGTTGGTTTTTTTTTTTATTTTTTATGATATAACATTTATTTTTTATGCTAATTAATTGGCTTCACTTATGTTATAAATTAAGGCAACGATGATGGGTGATCACTTATACTAGCACTCGTAGAGATTTAAGTGATGAGTAAGAATCAAAAGGTTATATAAACAATTAAACAATTACAATCAATTACATATCAGAGTATGCTTAAATAATAGAAAACCCTAACTATAAATTGGAGCAACTAAGAACAATAGTAGAAACCCTAACTATAATTTTGACCAATTAAGAACAAAAACAGAAGCAACAATAGAAAACCTTAAATATAAATTTGAGCCATTAAGAACAACAACAAAAAATCTTAGCTATAAATTTGAGCAATTAAAAAGAACAACAAAAAACAATAAATCAAAATATGCCTAAGAATGAAGAATTGTAGAAAACCCTAAACCAGAATATGCCTAACTTTGACCAATAATAAAAATCTCAACCATAAAATGGCTAACTATGAAGAACAACAGAACCTGAAATATGTGTACATATTATTCACTTTACACAAATTTAGCAAAAAAATAACAACCTTTCAAATTTCCTGAGCCCAAAGATTGAACCTTAAACAGAATCAATTCTTAAAACGTAATAGATTGAACTGAATGTTGGTTAGCCTAAAATAGAGTTTAGAAAATGCTTACCTCGTAGAAATTAACAAATAAAATTGAATCAGTGATTGAACTAAACTTGTCTGGGTGATTAGGGTTAATGACGATATGCTCTGGGTTTGAGAATTTTTGACTTTTTTTTATTTGGTTTAGCTGTAGTTTTTTTTTTCCTAAAAACCATTTCATTTTTTTTCAAAATACTAATAAAAAAAATCCAAATCAGCATGAATCTGTCTAGTCAGTTGATTTTTATTCTTTTTACGCATAATAATGGTGCGTAACATGCATATCTCATTTTTTGTTGAAATAAATCATACATTCTTATAAGTTGCTAATGTTTAATCCTTATTTATACGAATTAAAACGTTTAGTCCTAAATTGTGCAACCACCCAAATGTTTGATTCTGATTTGAGTATTTAGCCAAAAATAAAATTTTCTTTCCTCAAGATTATTTAAGATAAACTCGTTATTTACTTGAAAAAACTCTATCATTAGATTTATTATACATCTAATAAAAAATCAAATTCCTTTTATGTTTTTACAAAATATTGTCATACAAAAATCCTATCAAAATATCATGCAATGATATCATAATCAAAACATACAAATATCATATAATAAAAATATGCCAAAATATTATAATAAAAATCATACAAAAAATGAAAAAATATGCAAAAATATTATGCAAATAAATCATGTAAATAAAATTCATGAAAAATATAATAAATCATGCAAATAAATTAGATTCACACAAAATATCACGTTAATATATATTAATTATCCATGCAAAAATATCATAATAAAAATCATGTAAATAAATATTATAAAAACATATGCAAATAAATATCATAATAAAAATCATGCAAAAATATTATTAATAAATCAATAATTAAACCAAATAAAAATATGTGTAAGGAAAAAAGTAAAAAATAAAACTGATCAAACAAATCGAGTTAAGCAGGTCAACTTTAGGGTCATATGCGGGTCCTCAACGAATCATGAATCAGCTCTAGTTTTGCTTCTCTTTTATCCCTAAAATGGCATCATTTTTAGCATCAAATAAAACCCCTATTTTAAGTTATTTCTTTCATTTTCTACTTTTTTTCTTCTTTCTCTAAACTTACTTTCTTCTCATTTCTCTCTATTAGATGAATAATAGATAGCCAAGCTAACTTAAAAATCAGTCTTCTACTACTTTGCGCTGTCATAGCCAATACTTGAGACCATTGAAAAAAAACCTCCAAACTCTTCTTGTTGTCCTCTTCTCTTTTTTCCAAAAATTTCTTTTGAAATTTTCTTTAAAAACCCAAAACTCAAAAGTACCAATAACCCAGAAACTGGTGAGATCCCATTGCTATCATTGTCGTATTCCTCCCTTTTTTTTTCTGTAAATTAAACCCAAACTCCAAACACCTAAATCCAACCAAAACTATAAAGAAAAACCTAAGTTAATTTTTTGATCTTGGCGTGTTTTAGTTTTTGAGATTGTTTTGATCTTGTAATTATTGTGTCTGTGCTTGTTGCTTTAATTGTGGGTATGGATGAAAATTTTCTATTTCCTTTTTGATTTTTTCTTGGATTAGGATTTTTTTTTTGCTGAATTAGTTATCTATTGAATTTTAGCCTAAGGTCGTTTGTTAAGGAATTGGGTTTTTGACTTTGGAGAAGAGTAAAGGTAGAGATGGACTAAGGATTGGGTGGTGAGGTTTTGATTTTGGAATCTTTGTGCTAATTGCTTACTGCTACTGTCAATTAGGTCTATTTCTAGGCTTATTGGTTCTGATTCTTTATTAATATCTGCTTATTATTGGGATTACTTGGCTTTGTTCTTGGTTGTGTAACAACTGAAAAATTAAACTAAAATGCCAAAAATTGTCTTTGCGTCAGATTACTCTTTGTTGAAAACCGTTTGCTTTCTTTGATTTTCTTGTGTTTACTTGTTGATTGAGGCCTTTCGATGTTGTATGATTTGGTTTTTTATGCTCTCAATTCCCACTAAAGCTTTCTTCATTTGGTTTTTTTATTCGCTCAATGATTGCTTCTTGTCTTTGTTATTATAGATTTAGAGTCCTTATATAGGGATTAAACCCCTTTCAATTTAGAAAAATTCTTATTTCACCAAATCAAAGTTTTAATTCTTTAAAATTTTTTTTTCCCTTCTGAATGGAATGGAGCCCAAGTTTTTTCAAAATTAAACTATGTGAATTTTTTTTGAATCTTTGTCAATTGATTTTCATAGATTAAATCTACCCAAATTTTCCTTTTCCGTTTTTTCCCTTTTTTTTAAAAGAAAATTGAATATAATAAATAATAAAAACTAAAATATAATAATAATAATAATATATAATTTTAGACTTTTAATCTTTGAGTCCATAACTCAAGTTCACAATTAAGGCCCAGTATCGATATATAAAAAAAATTAAAGCCCATTTTAATGACAAAATTTTTTTTGAATAAAATAGAGTGTTTATAATGACATAACTTTAATATTAAGTGCATCAAATAAAAAATTTATAATTTTAAAATATTTATTAAATATATAAAAATAATAAATATTAAAAAAGAAAAAAACACATGATATACCTCTGATATCTGGTTGGCTTCATACAAAAAAATTTAAAATGTTTAAAAATTTAAAAAGAAATAAGAAAAGCATAAATAAAAAGGATTGGAATAAAGTGAATCCTATTTTAAAAAAATTTAAATCTAAAAAATATTTATTAAATGTAAAAAGTTTGATAACAAATATAAAAGAAAATAGAAAATTTTTTAAAAAAATGTCAACAGGTGGTAAAAAATATAAAAAAATAGAAAAATTAAAAAAAAAGTGGCAAACAGTATAATCTGCACAACCGCAAGATTTATTTAGGATTGATTTGACTTTATGAAATGGTTTAGAGGCGATGCTTGCCCATTATCAAATAGCCTCTGTTTGAGTTCAAGATTCTAAAAATATTAAAAAACTTTGGATTTTTTTCTTATTTTTATTTTTGTATTCAAATGTAATTTTTTAGCTAATATTTTAAAGTTTAAAAATATATTTTTAAAAATTCATTTTTCAGAATAAAAAATTTCTTGACAAAAAATAAAAGAAAACCCACATCAAATCTTATTTGTTAGCTAGAATTATTTATGCTATGTTTCATAATTGGCATAGCATTTTAATTGATGGGAACATTAACAGAATAATAAAATAATTATGACTTTATAAATTTGAAGATCATTAAGTGACTTTTGACAATCTGTAAACCAATTTGATATTTTACTAAAAGTTTAGGATTATTCTTTCTATTTACTGTTACCTAAATATCTACAGTATTTATCATTTATACAAGTTTGAATCCAAAAAGTTTTATACTATGTAATAATATCATCAATATTATAAATAGTATTTCACATGAAACTATGAAACATTATATGCATTAACATTTTTTATGATATAAAATTTTCTTTTAAAAATTATTTTTTAATTATAATAACGAATTTCTACTTTTGTTTTACTAAAAATTGCATTGTTATTTTAAAATTTAAAATTAGTTTCTTTTGTGATTTATAGATTTGTGGTACTATCATTCAAGAAAATGTTTGATTTTTCATACGGCATAAAAATTCATCGATTTCTTTTTTTATTTTACTAATTATGCTTTTGTCTATTACTTTACTTTTGATATAATTTTTTATATGAAAATAAGTTTTTATAATGTAAATATTTTATTATAATATAAACAGTAATAAGATTGATCCCATTTTTATTCAATATCTTATATTAAAATAGTGATAAGATTTAGTGTTGAAAATTTCAATATTATGACCCAATATTTTTTAGAAACAAAAATAGAACATTTTAGATAATGATTTTAACAATTAAATTATGAGTAAAACTCTTAAAGGTTAGATTTGATCAAACAACAAATCTAGAGTTTACAAGGAACTAAATCTCATGTCATTATATATTTTACGGGAATTTTTAATTTTAATTTTATTCATCACATAAGGCTAGAAAAGGTTTGGAAGCCCTAATTTTTTTAGAATATATAAGATAAATGCTTATGGGTTTTTTTTTTTTTTTTAATTTGACAACACGTGTAAGTACTAAAGTTGACACCTTGGACTTCCAAGCATATCTAGTTCGAAACCACATATGGACTTGAGACTAAGTTAGAAACTTATGACTTGTCCAGGTAAGAAATGACAAAAGTACCTTTAAATTGGATGAATTATCGCTGAACATAGACAATTGGGATCAAACAGCATTGATCAACACAAGCAAGTGTTGATCAAGCAAGCTATGGGTTCGATTGGCACAAATTTGTGTCGATTGACCTGGTTCTAATTTGATCAACACCCCTTGATGATAATTAAGCGATCAAATTTTTTAAATGATTCAAAAAATTTTTTGGGTTTTCAAACTCTTTAACAAATTGATTGATTATGGTTATTATCGATTAAATTTATGTCTCATTCTAGAATTATATAATCCAGTGTCAATCAATTTTGGGGTTTAAACTTGATCTCTTCCTCCATTTTGTCAAATGGGCTTTTGGCCCATAGGTGGAGTGTTGATTGACACTCATGTTCAGACAGTTCTTATTAATCCATTTATTTTTTTATTTATAATTATCTTCATTTTGATAATTCTTCGATTTATTTTCTAAGCCATCTATCAGCTTTAATCTTGACTGTCTATTTCATTTCACTTCGGCCATAAATAGGTTGCTCCAATTCATTTGCAAAAACACACCAGAATATTTTGAAAACCCCCAAATTTATTCTTTATTCACTTCTCTCTCTCCTTTCTTAAAAAAATCTCTAAAGAATTCTTAACGTAAACCCTTCAAAGTTCCAATCCTAGTCTAAAGCAATCCGACCTAAAGGTGTCAACTACCAAAAAGGATACCATGGCATTCAAGGTCCAAAAGAATCCTAGTCTAGGAGAAATCAATGACCAAAAAGGATATTACGGTATTCGAGTTCCCACCAGAGCTCTATTCAAAGAGTCTAGTCTAGATGAAACTCTTCCAAAAAAGTCTTGATCCTATTGAAACTCTGTCCGAGAAATCCAAATTAGTCTAAAACTCTTCCAAAAGATTCTTGATCTAACTGAAACTCTAACCAACGGTTGAGTGTGATATGAAGAATACTAATCCTGGCAAAACTCCGCTCAATCATATTCGTCAATCATGAAGGTATAATTTACTTTAAACATAGCTTAAGGCATAAGACCACCCAAGAAATGTATCTCATGTAGACAATAGGTATGCATATTATCTATGCTTAAATTAATCTTACATTATGCTATTAGAACTTATAAACTATATTACGATATTATTATACCTAAATGATGTATCTAAGTTAAAGGGCATTTGGATAATTTTGTATGCTAGTTATGGTTATAATATTACTATATATCATGTCAAGTATGTCATCTAGATTTTGTACATTCGATCATAAATATACCTCACTAAATTTTATTAATTTTAGTAATCTTGTATGCCACATGACAATATGGCATAAACATCAAGTCATATCAAATATTTAGGTACATTTTATCATAAATATATCATTTGAGTATTTTATTTTTCAAGAATTATGTATGTTATATAGAATCTTGTGTAATTACATTTACCATGCATTGCATTATAACATGTCATTAAGCATAGAGATCTTTATGTTCACCATTATGGAAATCACTAAAGGAACTTATGTGTAGGGTTGTATATTTTAGATTTAACCTTTCAAGTTATTTATTTTATGTAATTTATTTACTTTCTTGCTTTATTTTCATGTTATTCATTCATACTATGGTTTATTTAATTCATACTTATGCTTTATTTAAATTACATTTTTATTAACTACGATGCATGTTCTAACCCGTATGTTTGCATCATGCATCTCAAGAGTTTGAATGTAATTCAACCACATTAAGAAGATTACTCTTGGATATTCAACCTTAGTCGAAACTCCTATTCAAGATTCAAGAATCAAGATAAAGATGACATGGCAAGATAAATGAGCAATAAGGACCAATCAAGAAATCCTATTTGGTAACATAAGCTCCATCTCACTCTTTAAAGACTCCTACATTTGGCCAACCACTATCAAGATCAAGATCACATTGTAATCTTTTAGAATTCAAGATAAAGTAGGACTTTGTAAACTTTGTCCCTTTTGGCCAAACTAAGTCCTATAAATAGGCAAGGCATTCTCACTTGTAAAGCACTCAATTCTCTCACCCTATTCTTTTTTTCTTTTCTTTTCTTTTTTGATTTTCTTTATGTTTTCTTTGTAATTCTTTTAGTTTGGCTAGGTGACAAACTAGCCATAATCTTGTTTTCTCAAGCATTCTTTAATACAAGTTCTTTTCTGTTTTTATTCAAATATTTTTCTTTCTCTACTTTGCACACATAACTTTCCTTTATTGTATAAACTTTCGATGTTCTTTTATGCATTCTTTATATTCGGATAACTTTAAATTCTTTGCAAGCTTTCTAATTTCTTTTGTTTTCTTGTATAATTGGCCTGCCTTTGAAGCTACTAAGTGACAGTTGGTTAGCTTGGCTTTTAGTTATCTCATTTTTAGTCTTTACATTTTCATTGCTTTTATATTTTCAATCAATCATTCTTTTAATTTGTTTAAATATAAAGTTAGCAAGAATTACCTTTTGTATTTGGTATCGCACCCAATACATAATTCTCATGGGAAGGATACTCACTTCATTACTTTATCACTAGATAGTGATCTGTGCACTTGCAAGCTATGTTAAAAAGCAACAATTAAGTTTTTTGGTGCCACTGTTGGGGATTATATCGGTGCTAGAAGTCCAATATCAATACTGAATTTTTTTTTTTGTAATTTAGACTTTTATTTTCTTATTCTAATGTGTTCTTTCTTTTTTTTCCTTTATGTTTGATTTTTATTACAATAAGGTTAAAATGTTTTAAGATTATGGCGAGCCATCTTTTGAACATTCCCACATTCAATTGTCATTCCAAAATTCAAGACCTAGGTATGATACTAAAAGGTATGACATAAACCCCTTGCAGCCATAACTTTACAACTAGCCTTTTTAGTTGAAAAGGTAGATACCCTTGAAAGAAAATGTAATCTTAATCATGTCCACTTAGTTTAGAGCCTTTTTAAAAATTTTAATGCTTGTGGGGGAAATCATTGTAGTTATAGGTGTTAATATACCCAACAATAAAACTTTTACCCAAACACCTACACTTAATATTAGAAGGATTATCCTAGTTATGCATAGGGGAGTAGTTAAAAGTCGTCATCCATATATACTCTTACCTATCCTATGAGTTCTACAACAATACTCTCTTCCACCATATGACCTACCTTATTAATACCATCCATCACCACAACACTTTCCATCATTTACTTTGTATTACTCACCATCTCTTCTTTAAGAAACACAACATTCCCTTAAAGAAACTTTTACAGAATTCATCCAAAATCAAACTAAACTCCTTAAAACCTAAGTTGACAAATCAAGAAGCCTTAATAAACCAATAGATCGAAGTTAGTTTAGTAAAGTGAAGTAAAAATTAAAGGATGATTGGAAGAAAAGAATAGTGGTGTATGCTGTTGATGCTGATGATAAAGACCTAATGGATGAGCTCATAATGGTGAACTTGTTTACTTTTGTGAAAGCACCTAAAAAATATATTAAGGAAGAAAGCAACTTTAAAGAAATGGATAGAATATGAGATTGAGGAAGGTTCTAAAGAAGATCCCAAAAAAAAGTAAGATAACTTAGAGATGACTATGGTAAACAAAAAGGTTGTAGAAATGGATAATCATTCTGATGAAATGAAAGTAGAATTGACTCTAGGATCTAACATTCATAAAGAGTCTATAGTAGTGGATGTGCTAAAATTTGTTAAGGCAGTAGGAAAAAAAATATATTTTAAGGATGATGAATCAATTTTGTGATCTAAACCTCAAGAAAGGCATAGTGTTAGTCCCACTAAAGTTAAACCTGAGCCTTACAATCCACCCTCACCAATTTCCTAACCCTACGAAGATCAAGTGTATTATTTGGAATTGAATAATATGGAAAAGTCTATTGTTAAGGGTTGTTCATTTGAAAACTTGCTTAAACCATTAGAAACACTCTCATTAAGCCCAATAAAAAGGAGGAGGACACTTTAACCATTACACTTACATAGATTAAATTGACCATGGAGGAATTTTTAATCTTAGAGACCAATCTTATAGTTTCCCTAGTTATACCCTTTTCACTAGTACTGAAGCTAGTGCCAACCTACCTTAGTCTAGCTAGTGCTATAATGAAGGCATTGCTAGGGGTAAGACACATAACCATTTTCACCATAACCATTGAGTACAACCATTAATGTTTTATTTTTAAAGATATGGTAAGTAGAAATAACATCAAGTGGGAGGATGCTGGTGTAAAGTATGAAGTGATCACATAACCCTTTCAAGAAGAGAATGGTCAAGCTTGACTAAAACTAGCGTTGCTTGGAAGGTAACCCAAGTTTTAATTTTCTTAGTTATTTGTTTTAATTTTTTGTTATTAGGACAAGTATGCTTTGATTTTTTTTTGTTTTTTTTTCTTAGGAATAAGGATGAAAAAAGGATGCCTAAAGCAAGTTTACAAGTTTTAGCCTCAACAAAACAAAGATAGGGGATTATTCTTTTTCCCTAACTTTTTAAAATGTTGTATATGAATTATTGTGTGATTCAAATGTAGGGGAGAGAAGCTTTTTTGTGTAAAATATATTTAAAAAATTTTCAAAGATTACCCTAAAATCATTTTTTTTTCAAACCAAGTCAACATGCCTATAATCAAGATAATGTGTTCTTAGTTAATTTTTCATAAGTTTTTCATTAATGATTTAAGTATGATGTTAAGACAAATGTGAATGTAGTGTAGCATGAAATGAAGTTTTAAGTAGGTTTTTTTTTATTGTGATTTTTGTGGCACGTGTATTTATTCCGAATCTTTGATATCCTTCAGTTTTTGTAAAAATATCATGTTATACAGTTGTATAAATATTTGAAGCATGAATATAACTTTAGAATTTGTCTACTCAACCATCGAGGCAAAATCTTAGACTATACTTGATTTAAGAAGTGATTTAAGTCACCATCTTTAGAATGTTTAAGCCTTTTCAAGCCCACTTATTAATAAAGCATCCATAGTACCTTATTTTGAGCCTTTATATTTCTTTTTTTAGTGATATAGCCATATTAATAAGCCAAACCTTTTTTTTTTTATGATTTATCCCTCTTGTTTTATCCAACCCATATTACTTATGCATGTTAGGGACAATAAAGAGAACTAGTTATATTTGGGAGGTAAATAAGCACAAGAAAGATAAAAAAAAAAAAAAAAGAAGAAGAAAAAGCCAAACATGGTTATAAAAAAGAAAAAAATGCAAGAGCCAAAAGTGGCTAAGAAAAAAAAAAGTAAAAATAGCTAAAAATGGTTATGAAAAAAAAATCCAAATAAAGACACCTCAAGCCTTGTAAAGTCTTGAAAGTTCACAAGTCCAAGTTTTTAAAAGCAAATAAAGGGTTTAGAACCTAAAATATCATTTTCCTACCTTGACCCAAGCCTTACATTATAAGCATACAAATACTTATTGATCTTGAGTCAAGTATGTAAATCTACATTGTGAAGAGGGAATGAAGAAAGTAAACATATAAAGTATCCTCTAAGTTGATAAATGTGGCATATGATATATACTTTTTTGCTTAGATTGCATGTACAGATTAGAGATAGATTGACTTCACATGTATAAACATAACATGAAATTGAAGGCTTACTTTTGAATAAATTTATTGTTTAATTATGTTCATAACTATCTTGACATTATATCATATTGCATAATTGATAATTTGTCAAACTTTGACTTTGAGTGTACTTATTTTGATTGTTTAGCATGGTTAATTTAATGATTTTGCTTGAAGACAAACAAAAAGCTAAGTGTTGAGGTGTGATTACTATTAAATTTATAGCATTTTATAAGTCCATTTAACTTGAAATTTTGGAAATTTTTTGTGAAATTGGTATTTTTAATATGTGAAATCATGATTTTTAGGGTTTAGGTTAAAGTGGATGTGAATGCCATGCAATCCACGCAAGACCAATATTTGGCCAACCACAAGTCCAAGTAACAATTAGCCATGAATGAAGGGAGGGTTATAGTCGAATCCAACTAGTTCCTACATCTATTCAGCTATTGAGTAGTTATACATGCACAAGAACTCTTTAACCAATTTAAAAGAGTTTAAATGCAAGATGGAGAGTTTTCAAGAGATAAAAGGCTAGAGCTTTTATATAAGAACTTTTGAAGATTTTATCTCAAGAGTCTAAACTTAATTCAACCACATCAAAAGGATTGCTCTAAGATATTCTACTTTAGCCGAAACCCCCATTCGAGATTCAAGATTCAAGATAAAGATGACATGACAAGATAACTGAGCGATAAAGACCAATGAAGAAATCCTATTTAGCCATACAAGCTCTATCTCACTCTATAAAATCTCATACATTTAGTCGACCTCTATCGAGATCAAGATCACATTATAATCTTTTAGAATTCAAGATATAGTAGAACTTTGTAATCTTTAACCCCCTTGGCCGAACCTAGTCCAATAAATAGGCTAGGCATTCTCGCTTATAAAGAACTCAATTCTCTCATCCCATTCTTCTTTTCTTTTTATTTCTTATTCGATTTTTTTAAAATTTTTATTTCTAATTTTCTTAGCTTGGCTAGGGTGATAGACTAGCCATAATCTTGTTTTCTCAAGCATTCTTTATTACAAGTTCTTTTCTTCTTTTATTCGAAGATCTCTTTTTCTCTATTTTGCATGCACAACTTTCCTTTATTATACAAGCTTTCGATGTTTTTCGATGCTTTCTTTATATTTGACCAATTTTAAATTCTTTGCAAGCTTTCTATTTTCTTTTGTTTTTTTATATAATCGGCCTACCTTTGGAACTACCAAGTAACAATTGGTTAGCTTGGCATTCGATTACTACATTTTCAGTCTTTACATTTTCATTATTTTTATATTTTCAATCAACCATTCTTTTGATTTGTTTAAATATAAAGTTAGCAAGAATTACCTTTGGTAATTGGTTTCATGCCCAATAAATAATTCACATGGGAATGATATTTTACTTCATCACTTTATTACTTGATAGCGATCTGTGCACTCACAGGCTATATAAAAAACAACAATCAACAATAGCTCATTTGTTCTTAATATCTTAATATAGTTAAGGATGCATAATTTTAGTAATTAATTCTCTTCTATAATTTCAATCTTTGTGGGAACGATCTATTCACTATTATATTATTTGTTAAGACTCTGTGCACTTGTGGATTGCACTTATTAATTGGCTTGTGAATTTATTACGATATATTTCTTTTGTGTTATTGCACCTTGTTGCTTTAAGCCCAAGAAAAAGAGTTAGCAATTACTAACCTTCCTAACCTACTTAGGCAAAAAAAATAGAGCTAAAGATCTAGAAATTATTAATTGTGTTGCTAAAATACCGAAGACATTTGTTTTACAAATTGCCTTATGGAAAGAAATAGAAAAAGTGCAATGGGCCTGTGAAGAGAAATGTACATTTCTCAATTAAAAAATTAAGGCAAGGTTTGCTACTCTTATGATGGGAAAACAAGGAGTATCCCAAAGCTTTAACCCTTGAATAGGCTTGGTCAAAGAGGTAAGAGATTAGATGACAAGCACCTCGTTGTTGAAATATCCTTTTTAGAGAGTAAGTTATATTTTTTATCGAATAACCTTCGAAAGGCAAAAGCTACCTTACAGCTGCAAGGATAGTTGTTAACACTATATATATGCCACCTACTCAATAGAGAATAATAGATTTGTAGAGTGGCATCTTTTAGCAAGTCAATATTCGATTATAAAACTACTAAAGCTATTTTTTTGAAGAGTTTAAGTGATTCAACACCTTTAAGGATCCTAGGATTATTTTTAGTCTAAAGTACATGTTCTTATACAAGATCATGGTGAATTAAGCTGATGATGTGGCTATAATAAATTCATCTAAAGCTGGTTTGCATTACATAGGGCTAGACTTGGATGCTATGAAGTTATTGCTAATGCTTATGCAAAGCAATCCTTGAAGTTATTTGAATTGAGGCTACTTTGAATGATTTCAAAGCAAAACTAGAGGTAGATACAATTGTCCATAGTACTTCTTTTCTCTCTATGACACACTTCTAGCACAAAACTTGTGCTAGTTAATTGAACTTTCTGTAAGGTTGAAATTGCTTAAATCATTAACCAAATTGATTTGCTAATTGTTCATAAAGAGAAAAAGCTTTCTTAAATGATTTTGGGTGAGAAGTTTGCTGAATGCCTAATCATATTTGAAGAGACCAAGATTAATGCCATATACACTAAAATTTTAGAAACCATTTCCAACATTAAGGTTGTGGATAGCCTTTGCCTTCATTACATGAGGGTTTTTTGTTACTTTCGTTGGTATTGTAATTTTAAGTTTGGTCTATAAGTTTATTATGATTCTATTATGTCAATTGCAAAATTGTTTCCATTGATGATCTTACTAATTACATTTAATTTTTATACACACTTGATAATTCCTTTCTTGTTTCAATATCTAAAACAATCATTAAACTTAAAGGTTTACTCTTTTTTTAAAATTGTCTTTTTAGGTTCAACTTTCAAGTGAAGAGGTTGTGGTTTCCCATCAATTGTTAAGTTTTGTAGGCTTCTTTTGTCGTATATGTTTACCAAAGATATGTTTTTAAAGGCTTATTAAAGTAAAAACATAGGTTTACAATCATTTACTATGCATGTGTTTTGAAAAATAATGTTTTGAAAGTATAGGAAAACATTAGAATAAAGTAATATTGTGCGAGCAACTGATTGCCCTATCAATTGCTAAGTGAGAGAGCTAACTACCTTAGTAACTGCCATTGAATGGTTGACATTCTAATAGAAAAATATGCATGGGTAGCCATTACCTTTGAGGAGGAATCAACTACCTTACTTAAAAAAGTGAGAAATCGACTTCCAATAGGAAGGCTTCTAAATGCTTGCATTATGTTTGAGCAAAGTAGTCAACAACCTTAAGGAACAATTGACTACTTTTGCTTATTTTACCTTAAAAAAATCAATTGTCTAAGGAATTCCATAAAACTTTATGTTATGTTTGAAAAAGCAATGGATTGCCCTTGAGAGCAATCAACTGCGCTTATCCTAATTACAATAGGCAATCAATTGCTTAGAAAAGCAGTCAACTACTCAACAGAATCAAAGTTTTTATTTTTGAAAAAATTCTTAAGGTAGTTGATTGCCTTTGTAAAGCAACGAATGCTTATCTTAGAAAGCAAAAAAAAAAAAAAAAAAACAAGTCTATTGGATCTTATTTTTGGAAAAATGCTTAAGGCAGTCGACTACCTTGTAAAGCAGTTGACTACTTGTCTTCAAAAATTAAAAAAAAAAAGTCCATTGGACATGTTCTTTCATTTTATAAGTTGTATTACTTCATTCAAAAGATATCCATTCGTGGAAGGACATTAGAGGTGTCTTTTAGGGCTTACATATACTTAGGCTGCATTTGATAGCCATGAAAATTATTTCCCAAAATCAATTTCTATGTTTTTTCATGTTTGGAAAGGCAAAACAAATTTGGTCAACAAAAATTAATTTTGGGTCAACCAAAAAATTAAAGCTTACCACACGTAGAATGTTTTCTTTTCTTTTTTTAATGGAAGACAATTTTCGTGTGTTATCACCATCAATTTCTCTCCACAAACCCATAACCTCTCACAGATCCTAACCCTTTTCCTATCATCTACCACCATTAAAACTCATAAATCACTACAAGATATTTTTCATATACTGATGCTTGATTATACTAACGATCAAATTGTGTTAGTAAAAGAGATTTATACTGGTGGTTTTTTAATACCATTAGAATATACCATACCTATACCAGCACTTTATACAACCATCGGTATAGATGAACTTTTCTGATGGTATATAACTATCCGTCAGTATAAGTATGCTATATACTGACACTTACCTATATTGACGATCAAATTATATAAGTAAAAAGTATCTATACTGATGAATTTTTGTTACTATCAGTATAGACAGTGTCTATACCAACACTTTGTACAATCATCGTTATAGGTAAACTTTTTCTGACGGTATATAAATGTTTGTCAGTATAAGTATATTATATACTGACACTTACCTATATTGACGGTCAAATTATATAAGTAAAAAGTATCTATACTGATGAATTTTTGTTACTATCAGTATAGACAGTGTCTATACCAACACTTTGTACAATTATCGTTATAGGTAAACTTTTTCTAATGGTATATAAATGTTTGTCAGTATAAGTATATTATATACTGACAGTTATAACACTTTGGTTTTAGGAGAATCCACATATTTTCCTTTGGAATTTTACTATTGGGTATTTAATTCTAATATTTGGTTTAGGATAATAGATTTTGAGGAAAATTGACATATTCTCAATAGTACCCAAAGTTTCAAAATAAAAAACTCACATTTCTCTGTAGTATGCTAGGATTCAGGGAGGAAATAGCTTTATTTTCAAATTTGACCTGACTAAAAAATTATAAAATAATCGTTATCATTTTGAAAAGCATGTCTAAAAATGAATGCAAGTCAGTTGTAAGTTTTTACTGGTAAAAAATTTGGTTTATATATGACAGTTGGCATAAAAAACGCCTCTAATAATCTCTTACAAAAAATTGAATAAGGGTTTTTCAATGTATTTCTAGCCAAAAAAGACCTTGAATAATCTTCAAAAATTTTTATGAGGAGATTATTAAAGGTATTTTTTTGTCAAAAACACCTTAAATAACCTTAATTAAATTTTTTGTAAAGAATTATTTAAGGCATTTTTTGCCAACCTATCATTTTTTTGGATTATTCAAGACGTTTTTGGTTAGAAATGTCTTGAATAATCCTTACAAAAAATTTAATACGGTTACTTAAGACGTTTATGATAAAAAAACACCTTCAATAATCCATTTTAAATTTTATGAGTTAATTATTCAAGGCATTTTTGGCCTCTTTGCCAAAAACGCCTTGAATAATCTCTAATTTTTAAGCGTTAGGGTTTAAGATTTAAGAGATTATTCAATGTATTTTTTTAGCAAAAAATACTATGAATAATCCCAAAAAAATAGGAGGAGATTATTCAAAGCGTTTTTTGGATAAAAATACCTTAAATAATCTCAAAAAAAAAATTTGAAGGGAATTATTCAAAACATTTTTAGTCAAAATACCTTGAATAATTTGTTAGTAAAAAATTTGAAAGAGATTATTCAATGTATTTTTGACCAAAATCATCTTAAAAAATTCTTTACAAAAAATTTAATAGGATTAATTAAGGCATTTATGACAAAAAATACATTTAATAATCTACTTTAATTTTTATGAGATGATTATTTTTACTTAAAAATACATTGAATAATCTTAATTTTTAGAATTTATGGTTTAAGGGATAATTTAAGGTATTTTTTTATAAAAAAACATCATAAATAATTAAAAAAAATAAAATGAGATTATTGAATACATTTTTTGAATAAAAACGTTTTAAATAATCTTAAAAGAAATAAAAAAATATTATTAAAAACATTTTTTATTAGAAACATTTTAAATAATCTCAATAAAAACTTAAATTCTAATTTGGAAGGGTATTTCTTGTAATTAAAGAACACCAATTTCAAATTGTATTATGTACCCTTTTGCGATTGAAGTACGGGCCAAGGTTTTACCAGGAGCTCAAGCAAAGGCCCTTCCACTGCCTTTGAATCTTTAATTCAAAAACAGGACCTTCCGTTTAATTGTTTCGTCCTCACTCTCTCTCTCTCTCTAAAAACCTTATTCACAACTACCCGACGATGTCGTTTTTTAATCGATGTACACCAGAATGGGTGGACAAAAGGGTGACCAGGCCAGGAGCAAGGCACGCCCTTCAAGCAGCAGGTTTTCTTTGTACTTTATTCTCAATTTAATTCATTAGTTATTAACAAATTAAATCTTTTTAATTAATCTGTATGCTAAAATTTTGACCTTTATGACTGGCAGCCTTGCGGCTTCTTTATTGCCATCGAGGATAGCAATGGAGTGAGAGAAGATGGTGGTGGTGTATTGGAGGTTGAAGGTTTGCCTTTGATGGAGTCAAAATCGAGGCCCCCAAAAAAGTTCTAATTTTAATGAGTGATACTGTTGGGGGTTATAGAGTCTCGGCTGAAGCTATTAAGGCTACTTTTAATGAGGAATTTGGGGACGATTATCAGGTCAGGTTCCTTTTGTTTGGTGGCAAAGAAAATGTGTGCATTGGGCAAAGGTGGAAATTAAAAAAGTTTAATTCTTTTATCAATACTTTGCAGTGTTAGATTTGTTATGATTAACTGGGACTAAATTCAATGAGTCATATTTCAGTATTATTTATCTTATGTTTTTGGTTTACCTTTCTTCTGTATGTTAAGAGTGGCTTATTGCAGGTGTTTGTTACGAATTTATGGTCCGATCATACACCCTGGCCATTTAATCAATTACCCAAGAGCTATAACTTCTTGGTCAAACTTGGATCCTTGTGGAAAATGACTTATTATATATCTGCTCCTAGGGTGGTTCATCAATCTAATTTTGCTGCAACTTCAACGTTTATAGCTAGGTGAGAATTTGTGGCCTTCTTGGTACAGATGCTTTTATATTGTTTTCCTATGTAATTAATTATGCTGTGCTTTGTAACTAATCACCGTTCATCAAGTTTCTGTTGAAGACTGTCTCAACCTTGTTGAACTAACGTGAATGAAACAGAATAAAGTATATCAGCCTTACAACAAATTAGTATTACATGATTTGTTTTGCCATTTTTGTAACACGTATTTGTTTTATGGCATATACTTATCTGATTCTGTTATTTTGTATTCTTATTATAGAGAAGTTGCCAAAGGGTTGATGAAATACCAGCCAAACATCATTATTAGTGACCTCTATGACCTAGTATGAAAATACATATGGTGCAATCTTTAGATAAAGCCTAGGATTCAGTAAGCCCTTTTCTTAGAGTTGTATGGTTTTGATAAGCCTGTTTTTACATATTCTTAAACAGTTTAGTTAAATTCTTTCCCCATGGAAATATTTGTGATAAACCCGTAATAAAAAACAACATTGCATCTTGTTTATCATACAAATACAATCAATATGATGAGGTGGTAAATGGCTGGGCCAAGTCATTCTACACTAATTACAACTGTTGTTTAGATGAAACCTGATTGCCTAATTATTGTATTTTTTTTCTTAACCTACTATTCTGCATTGCCCTGCATTAGGTTTCCTTCTCAAATAATCAAAATTACAAAGAAGCTATTCTAAATACACAAACATTTCTACTAAAAAGGTAGCAGTGGGATTCTGAAACATGTAGCACATATTATGTCTACTAATGGTGTTATATCTGAATGCAATTTTGGTAGTGCAATTTAACATATATGATTACAAGCTGAGGAGTTTCTGCTAAATTTTAATGTATGAGGGGAGAGGTTTTAGTCAACCTTAAGCTTTCTATATCAGTTACATCAAAATTTTGCTGTGGAAAAACATTTTTACTGGTTAAATTTCCATTCTGTTGTCTGTCAACTTGAGGCTTTTTTAAGAGTCTCTTGTATGTCAAATTGGATTGTAGTCATAATCTTCTGCTGTTTATGAGCAAGGCATGAATGCATTGAATTGGCTTATACTTGTTTAACTCTATCTAATGTGGGATCTATAAAATGAATATCAAGTATCTGACCTAGTCATATGTTATCGATGGAGAGGCTAGATGTGCCCAACTATGTAAAATATAGAATATCTCTATGGCTCTACCTCATGTCTTCTCTGTTATGTGTATCAGGAGAACTGTAAGGACAGAAACATTTGAGATTTTCTTGAAGCTCAAGTTTAGTGATGGTTGTAGTTGTCTTAGCACCCAAATCAAAACCCCTTTTAATTTTCAGGTGAGGAGATATAGAATTTATTTACTCATTATTCATTTCATATTTTAGTAGTTGTTAGTTCTTGCTCATTTATGTCAATTTCAATTCTGCAACTTGTAACAAAGGCTTCATTGCTCTAGTTCAACCTACTTCTCAAGGCTGAATACTTGAGGATGATGGAAGTTCCCCTGATTTTGAGCAAAATGTTGACTCCATATTTATTGTTAAAACCTGGGTTGCCTGGCAAAGCGGTTGTTTATTTTTAGAATTACACTAATTCTTTTTGCTTTTAACTTAATTATCTAATTGTGTATTTTATGTTCCGCAGATGATTCTCTGTAAAAATCTATGATGGGACCACTTACTTTGGGGAATTGTTTATTTACTTTGAGCACCATGTTTGTAGACATTCACTCATAGTCATTAATTTTTTTTTTTTTTGGATTTGGTACAATGATGTTAGTTTTTGACTTATTTAAATATGTGGATTATAAAACAATTTGATTGTTGTTTTAATTCAAATGTTATTAAATATTTTTAATTTTTTGTGTATTTTTACTTTATATGAAATCATATCATATTATGATTATAAATAAATTAATATTAATAATTAAAAATATAATTAAAAAAAAAAGGTTTTACAAACACCTTAAAATTTATACTAACGCGTTTTACTGTTGGAATATTTCAGGCTATACTGATAGTCATCACGGATAGAGCGTCAATAAAAGTAAAATCACATAAGGCTATACTGATGGGTACTAATCGTTGGTAAAAGATATACTGACGGAGATATCATCGATATAGGTTGAAAAAATTAAAACATACGATTCTATATTGATGGGATATAATCATCGGTAAAAGCTATAATGTTAAAGACACAATAGTTGCTATACCAACGGTTATAAATATAGTGACGGATTAAAATTGTCGGTATATTTTTGTTACATATTCCAATAGCTTAAAACCCATAAGTATAGGTTTATACCGATAAGAGATATATTACAGTTATAAATTTATCGAAATAAATATTTTGACTATCGATATATGATTTGTTGTGTTATATCGACGGATTTTTAAATTTTACTAACGGTTTTTTTAGCATTAATATGAAACACTTTTCTTGTAGTGAATCTTCCTTATCCTTCAAAAATTTTTTTTTCTTTTTTTCTTTTCTTCTTCCTTTGTCTTGTGTATATCTTCACTTTGGAGGTAAGAAACTCCAGCTCTATCACCAGATTCTGCTTCAGCATCAAATCACTCTTTTTTAAAAATTTTGGTTTTTGTTGGCCGAAAGAACAAGGTTATCCTCTCTAGCAACGGTCTACTATGCTCTTTGTAGCTAACCAGCAAAGCTTCAACCATGGCTATGGAGAAGAATAAGAGGATTTCCAAGGGAAAGGAGGAAAGAAGAAGGCAGTTGATCCATTTGCCAAGAAGGATTGGTATAATAATCAAGGGTCCAACAGTTTTTACTACAAAAAATGTAGGGAAGACTCTAGTTACCCATAATCAGGATACCAAGATTGCTTCAAGACTCAAACACCGTGTGTTTGAGATTTCACTGGCTGGTCTTCAAGGTGGTGAGGATCATGCTTACAAAAAGATTCATTTGAGAGCTGAAGATGTGAAAGGAAAAAATCTTGGGAATTTGTTGGATGAGTAATTTTTTATAGATATGAGTTTAATAATTTTATAATTATTATTTTCAAGTTTATAATGAATATTATATATAAATATTTTTTAATGATGAAACATAAAAATTTTAAAGTTGTGTTATGACGAAAGTTACGAAGATTAACTATTGTGAAAAATATTTTTCTCAAACATCAGAAAATAAAATATTTTTCAAATATCATCCGAACAGTATAAAATAATTTTTTTCTAAAAAATGTCTTGTACAAAAAATATTTTCTTTGGGAAAGTCAATTTCTGATTACCAAACAGAGCCTTACCAAACACTTATTTTCAATAAACTTTTACATCTTTTCAAGATAAAATCAAGATTTCTTCTTCCCGCACACTTTTTTTTTTTTTTTTTTGGTTCATGGTTTAAGAGATATAAATGAAGAGTTAAAGCGCAATTAATTTTTTTTATTGGATATTGTATCTTGAGGACAATATTTCTAATAACCATTTACCCATAATGAAAGAATTGTTATCCTTAAAAAAACTTCCTGAAGGTGCCTTGTCAAAATTTTTCTTTCAAATTCATTTGCATAAATTGCCAACTCCAAATATAACATCTTTTTCTAAGAATTAGGCAAAGCAAAAGGGCAAAGTACTTTTTTTTGTTTTTCTACAGGCCTAGACATTAGCCAGTTTAGCCCAGAATACAATCAATCGGCTTGGACTTCGGAATGGTGTGATTGCAGCAAGCTTAAGTCATATATGGTTTTTTTCCTTTTTGCCGAGTAGATATGGAGAGGGTTAAGGAATTTGAAATCTTAAATTAAACCCCAACTATCTTAAAAAGGAATACTCCTTTCATTTCATTTTTCTTTTTATCTATCTTTCTTTTTTTAAAATATCTCAAAATTATATCTTTTTATCTACTTTTGAATATCTAAAATTTTTATTTTTTATATTTTAAAATTATTTTTTATGATTTTTTATTTTTAAAATTAAAAACTATGGAAATTTAATTTTGTAAAAAATTTAAATTTTAATGATAAATATATTAAAGTCAAAATTTTTCTTTAAAATTTGTAAAAATCAATAATACCTAAATAATTTAAAACGGAATATATAATAATTCATAAGCAAAATCTTGATTGTTGTAAATATAATACAAAACTTTTGTCCCTTTTGTTCGGGGGCAATTACAACATAGATGTTGTCCCCTCAGCCCTTACCTTCGATGGAAGGAAAGCAACTTTAAAAAAATAAAAGGAGAAGTTTAATTGGTAAAAGAATAGTAAAAGTTTTAGATGGTGGCATCTGCATTGCAATGCCAATTGCCATGATAGACGTGGTTTCAATATGGGTGCTGTAGGAAGTTAGGTATCATCCATAACCCAGTCTAAAAGTAAAGTAAAGCAAAGTAAAGCTTCGTTGTTGTTGTTGGCTTGGTTTGCTACTACTACTTTTTGTCTTGACACGTAAAAAGTAAAACAAAAGCATCTCTCAACAACTTTTTTGTTAAGATTGGCGGCAGTCCATATCAACTTCCATTTCTTTCTTCTAAATTGGTACAGTTCCAGTAATAAAAATTACAATACTAGAATAATCTTACACTGTTTTATTTTATTTACTAGGACACATATTTTCAATTCAACCATAATTAAAGCCATTTATTTTGTGAGAGGAATTAATATAATATTTGCTAAGTTCATTAATTTTATATTCATTCTTTTAAATTTGTTGTCAATTATTTAAGCTTCCTAATCCTAAAGAATGGAATGGATATTCTAATTGGAAGAATAAATAAGGACAGAAAATTACTTTGTATTGTTGATTAATTTAAGCTTAATTTTGGTGATATTTAAATTATATATATTGTAGTTAATAATATAAGTAAAGCTTGATGGCAGTGAGATAGTAGTTGAAAAATAATTGGAGGATGGAAATAGCCCGTGGGATAAGTATATAAAAAATTGGAACTTAATAATATTAGCTTAACCGTTAAGCTTATTAATTATGTCAATAATTGGGATGCGTTAAAATGCATGTAGAAACTGATTTTATGGAGAAAAAGTATGAATTAAGTAATGTGATTAATATTATAATGATGGTTTGGGAAAGAAAGGGGCATTGTAGTAATAGCCAGCCTTTGGTCTGAAAGAATCAAATAGGCCTATTCTATTGATTATTTATATAAACCCAGCGATAGTAATAATACTAAAGAGTAATCTAACTTCTTCATTGGCAATTGGCCTAATTGTTTGGTAACTCCTGGTATCCTTCATCAGTTCAAGGAGGATATATAGGAAAGTAAATTGATGAGATAGAGATGATGAAGCGGAGTACCTCGGAGTCGGATCTTGAGCAGTTCGTCAGGGACTGGGAAACTACGAGTATGACCGCCTTCTCTACCTCTGACGCCGCTAAACCCTTAGCCTTGCCCTCGCCCTTGCCCTTGCCCGATCCTAATAATTATTATTCCCCTGCCCATCTTTATGACTCGAGAGATGATCAGGTTATAATTTCTCTCTCTTCTCCTTTATCAATTAATTACTCCATATTTATATGAACATGATTAAAGATGTTTAGTCCACTCACTTCACTTCTACTACCTTCAACTAGCTTGCTCATTCACGCTTTAAAATTACTCCTCTCTTCACATGCATCCATATATTTCTATATACATGTTATTTCCTTCAGCTTCAACAACCTGCAGCCTCTTCTTTTTTCCGTATAACTCCTTTTATCATCACTTCCCTTTAATCCACCGCTTTAAAATTATATTATTATTAATAATCCTTAATCATTCTCTATATATATATATGCATATATATTCTAATTTTTTTAATTAATTTTTTTTTTTTTAATTTCAACAACTCCCTCCGGCCTCCGGCCTCCGCCATCCGTTCTGGTTGGAGCATATACGTGTTCACCAACATTAATTAACAACGGGTGTGAATTAATATTGCAATCCCTTTCTTTCTTTCTTTTCTTTCTTTTTTACTTCCTCCGGCCAATGACAACCTGACAAAAATATACATGCCAATTAATATGAAATATTATTATATTGTAATTTGTTGGTTTCTTTCCCTTTTGGATCGCCGCCACCAATACTAACGGATTTATTAATTCATAAATTTTACCAACCAATGTTTTATTAATCTTTCCATCCTTTCTTGTTATTTTTGGTTTTGAGACTATTATGATTTTGACCTGTCACTAAAATTAAAATTTTAATATTTTATCAATAAATCACATAATTATTATTATTTTTTTTTTCTAGAATCAACCTTTTTAGAATGTTAATAAAAATATATTAGTTTTTAGCAGTTATATATACATATATTAATTTATGACAGAATGAGGCTTCTATGTCAAGCGAGTATTACTATTTTGTTTTTGCTAGAATCAACCTTTTTATGATGTTAATAAAATATATATTAGTTTTTAGCACTTATATATACATATATTAATTTATGACAGAATAAGGTTTCTATGTCCAAGTCTAATATTTATTTAAACGTTATTGAATTGATAATCAGGAAGTAATGAATGATATTTCGAGTCACAACAGAGAAGCAGCTGAAACAAATGTATTGCTATTGTCACAGAATCTTACCCCGAAGGGATCCACCCTTGATTCCCCAAAGCTATCATCCATCTGTGGTATACATGAGTTTACACTACCTTTTTTTTTTGTTTTTTTAACAGATATACCAATACCATGTAGTATTCAATATACATTAATAACATGTTTCTCAAATAATGTTTTCTAATTAAGCATCGATCACAGCTGCTTTCCTTATTTATTATTAAGTGCAGTACTGATTAAAATTTTCAAATTGTGCTGTTACTTTTTTGGGTATATATAAAAAAATTAGGAATTGTGTCATCGGGAAGTCCAGTGTCTGCAGGTAATAACCCTAAAAGTAAGGAGAATAAAGTTAGAGGAACTACAAGTGTTTCCTCTGATCATGACCAAACGGACGATGAAGAAGATGTAGAAACTGACGCTGGTCAGTGTGAACAGAGCTTAAACCCCTTTAATTTGAAACGCTTTCGGAGGTACGTACGTCTATATCTATATATATCCATACCAATATCAATGCCTAATGAAGCCAATGACCTGACATTGCTTGATTTTTTATCTTTATATAATACGTATATATATATAAATATCTTGATCAGGATGCTTTCTAATCGGGAGTCTGCCAGGCGATCAAGGAAAAGAAAGCAAGAGCATCTCGCAGGTCTTCAATTTCAGGTGATTATTAATTAGTAATTCTAGCTAATTAAAACAATGCCTGTACAACCAAAAGCCTTAATTCTTTAATTTTAACTTCCCTCCATTGTCTTATTGAAATTATAGTTTAATAATCAAGAATTTTGGGGTTTGTTTCGCATTTCTAAGGCTGAACAATTGAGGGTACAAAATGATTCCCTGTGCGAGCAGCTTACAAATGCTCATCAACAATTTCGTGATGCTGAAATTAATAATCGAGTGCTAAAGTCAGACGTGGAAGCGTTAAGAGCCAAGGTAAGGATTTTCTTTACTTTTGGAGCAGACTTAATATTTCGTTTAGCTGTTTATTTGGGGGGAATATTTCTGGTACAATCATTATAGTATAGTTCGTCATTTATAATTTAAAATTACTCGAGATTCATCAAAATTTTATTTGGTGTTTACATTTATAAATAGTTGATACCTATATAAATTTTTATTATGATTGAATAATTATAAAAATGTTGTAAAAAAAAAAATTATAGGTGCTATGTTCTCTTATTTGGATACATAATTTTAAAACTAAAAAAAAAAAGAAAAGATTAGAGGTAATCATATGTTGTTGAGTACAATGTCTTATACTATATATATATATATATATATATATATAGTAAGAATATTATAGATTTAGAATTATTTATTGAAACACTAAGATAAATATTATTGATGGTTGCTTCACAAACCTTTAAGGATCTACTTGTCATTCTATTATTATTAATACTTTTGACTAGAGTAATTAGGATTCATAGTTTTCTATTAATTTCCACGAGTATATGTGCTTGTTTATATAGCACGTATCTCAATTCCATAGGGAATCAATCTTTAATAGCATTTAAGTGAAATTTTATTAAAAATAAAATTTTAACTCAACTCATATTAAAAATTAAATAATTCATATGTGGATGTATTAATAGGTTTGAATCGACTTGATTTGACCCATGTATATATATATATATATATATATATATATATATATATCCATCTTACACACCAAATTAATTATATCCATATTAAAAAAATCAAACATCTCTAATCCTTCATATATAACATATAACTGAATTATATTTAATCTCTTATCCAATGTATTTATGCTCGTTATTATATCAAACATTTAATTCAACATAAACTGCCTGAGTAATGAATCACAAAGCATAAATGTGGAATCAATTAGTTTTTTCTTAACAAATTATATCAATTCACCTAAACTTGATTGCTTTCCTAGTCATGCTCCATCAAACCAAATCAATTATGATCATTGAATATATGATAAAGCAGAAAACATCAAGCCTCCACTTCATGACGTAATTTTAAGTTACAAATGATACAAATGTAGAATTGAAATCTACAGGGTTCGCACAATGATAAAAGAAGAATCTGTTCATTCACTCTTTAAATATTGATTGAAATAGCATACACAGTAGGACATGTATGCATGTTAAAAGTCCCAATAAGGGCATGCCACATACTTTCACCATACAAAATCTTGGCCTAGATATTATTAAAACACTTACTTGACAATCTTCAAACAATTGCTTCATTACAACATACTCCTAAAAAGCTCACATCCGATTATACAAATTTTAAAGAGATTAGTAATAGTCTTGTCTTAGTCACTTACCAAGGTGACAATCAAAGATAATTATTTGTTTACTCAGTGAGAGCTAACAAAATCACTAGCACCTCACTATTAGCACTACAATGATCACATGTCTCATTTTACATGTTTCAAAGCATTTAAGATGATTATCTATATGAGAGGATTGATCTAAGCTCGGTAACATTCTATACTAAGAATATAATAAAGTGTACTAATTTAAATCAAATAATTTAAAAGAAAAATAACTTATATTTAATTAACAAAATTTTGTCTAATAATGCATCCATATTAAATCTTATGTAAACTTTTTTTTTTTTATTTTGAAAAGGAATCTTACGTAAACTTAAACTCTCAACTTGTTTAAAAAAAATCACAAGGGAATGATTTGATAAAAGGATCTACAACCATGACTCTAGTAAAAATATAACTAAGAACAATTTATTCTTACACAATAATGTCTCTTTGAAGTGATATTTTTCTCAATATGTTTGGATTTACCATAACATTTACTATGAAACACGTTCACGAAGAAACCTTGGCATATCGATATCATATTAATGGATGGAATACGTGTAGAATATGTTGGAACGCGACAAAAAATAAAAAGAAATTGGACATAACCAAGACATAATGAAGACACGTCTAAACACGTTACCACTTGCTAGATTTGCTTCCCCTAAAAACATGAGCCAGAAGAAAAACATGAGAACGGCGATATTGAAAAATAGGTATAGGTTACGAACAAGCAGCAAAAATCTTCAAGAACAAGCGGCATTTGATTTGAAGGAAGGACTGTGTCAACCTCGTCGGAGAATGCTGCCGAACCACTAATTGTACAAGAAGTGATAGTAGTTGAATCTAATATTACCGTTACTTAGCAGAGCACATAGTAAAATAAAAATCCAACAGATAGATATTCTGGAAATGAAAGAATAGAGTAGATTACTGAATAGAGAAGAAGAGATAAGAGAGAGAATTTATGAACTTTGTCAATGATTCCTTTCTGTCTTTTTTTCCTGTATCACCTTTCTTTTTACACCAAAAACAAGCTAAACGTTAACACCGCTATAACAAAATAACAGAATTTGCTTTTTTCTGGAAAACAAACATTTAACCAACTGGCTGAACACTAAATGGGCTGCAAAAATGTTAAATGGGCTAAGTAAAAACATAAATTGTCACCGGGTCTACTTTAGCTCATATCAACTACCCTTCCCTTGAAACCATCCTTATCCTCAAGGACTGAATGAAGGAAACATATGTTGCAGCTCGTATAAACTTTTCCATGTGGCATCCTTTGGAAAATAGTTATTCCACTGCACCAAGACCTCTATAACTGCCTTGCCTCGTTTCTTGATCATTTTTTTCTCTAAAATAGCTATGGGCTCCCTTACCAACACTCTTTCTGCATCAAGTAGTGGAAGAGTGCACTGTGTCACTGTTTTGCCAATGTGTTTCTTCAGCTGTGAGACATGAAACACAGGATATATTTTTGCTTCATTTGGCAACTCCAGTCTGTAAGCCACTGCCCCTATCTTCTCCAGTATCTTATAGGGTCCAAAGTGGTTAGTAGCCAATTTTAAACAAGGTCTGTCGCGAATTGATTGCCTGAAAAGTTGAAGTTTAACATAAACCAAATCATTAATCCGTAGCTGCCTGTCAGACATATGCTTGTCAGCTAGTTGCTTCATTCAGTTCCTTGCCCTGTTTAAATGAAACTTGAGAAGTTTAATTGTAGCCTCCCTTGCTTGAAGACTCCTATCCATTGTTTCCACCTCAAATCTCCAGGTAAATATGGCTTGTGAGTTGGAGCAGGCCGACCATAAACTATTTCATAAGGTGTTGTCTCGATGGAAGTGTGGTGACTAGTATTATACCACCACTTGGCCAATGGAACCCACTTCGACCAAAGTTTAGGTTTTCACCTGTCATACATTGTAAATAGGTTTCTAAACACCTATTAACCACCTCAGATTGACCATCTGTTTGTGGATGGTAAGCAGTTGATAACATCAAATCAGTCCCCACCGACTCAAATAGCTCTTTCCAAAACAAGCTAGTGAATATTTTATCTCGATCTGAAACAATAGTTTCAGGTACTCCATGCAACTTATACACATTGTCTAGACAGAGTTGAGCAACTGTAACAGCAGAGAATGGATGAGATAATGTGATGAAATGATCATATTTACTCAATCTATCCACAACAACGATAATCATATCTTTGCCAAACAATCTGGAAAGGCCTTCTATAAAATCCATGGAAACAACAGTCCATATCTTGTTTGGAATGGGTAGTGGCTGTAGTAACCTTAGATATGTAGCAGTATCATATTTACACTGTTAATAGGTTGAACATTCCCTGACAAACTGCCTCACTGCTTTCTTCATTCCTTTTCAGTATACCACACTAGCTATTCTCCTCATGGTTGCTTCAACTTCTGAATGACTTCCATCAACAAAGTTGTGGAAATATTTCAACAATTCTTGTCTTAGACTACTGTCAGATCCTACCATAAGCTTCCTCTTTCGCCTTAGCTGACCTGTAACCCAAGTCTATTTAGTAAACTGATTGGGCTTATTTTTTATATTATAAAGCAAGTGTACCAAAACAGAATCATGCAACAAGAACTGTTTAATTTTGTCCATAAGATCACTGGTGATAAATGAAATGGCATATAACAGGACTGAAGACACTCTAGAAAGAGCATCAGCTGCCACATTTATAGACCCTTTTCTATAAACCAACTCGTAATCAAAGCCCATCATTTTTACCACCCAAAGTTGATGGGCAGGCATATTTGTTTCTTGATCCAACAAAAATTTGAGGCTTTGATGGTCAGTTTTTATCTGAAAATGCCTTCTAATTAAGTATGCACTCCATTTCTTCACTGCAGCAAGTATGGCCATCATCTCTTTTTCATAAATTGAGAGTGCTTGATGTTTAGAGGATAAAGCCTTACTGAAGTAAGCAATAGGTCTCCCCTTGTGACTTAAGATCACACCAATTCCACAGTGTGATGCATCAGACTCCACTACAAAAATGAAGTTAAAATCTGGAAGAGCTAAAACAAGGGCTGTTATCATTGCTTGTTTAAACTTCTCAAAAGTTGTAGTAGCAGTCTCTTGCCATTGGAAAACATTTTTCTTCAATAATTCTATAAGTGGTGGCTATAGTACAGCACCCCCTTATGAATCTCCTGTAGTACCCCGTTAATCCCAAAATCCCTCTCAGCTCCTTAATGGTTTTGGGAATGGGCCACTCTTTGATACATTCAATTTTATTACTATCCATAGCAACTTCTCCCCTACTGATAATATGTCCTAGATATTCGATGGTTGTATCACGAAAGTCACATTTTGACAATTTGACATATGGCTGATTCTGGACCAGAACTTCAAATACCTGCTGCAAATGTAGTAGATGATCATTCTAGTTAGAGGAGTAAACCATGATATCATTGAAAAACAACAAAACAAACCTTCTAAGGAAAGGTTGGAAAATGTTATTCATCAAACTCTGGAAGGTGGATGCTGCATTGGTTAATCCAATGGGCATCACCAAGAACTTGTAGTGTCCTTGATGAGTCCTAAATGCAATCTTATGTATGTCTGCAGGATTCATTCTAATCTGGTGATATCCAAATTGCAAGTCCAATTTAGAAAACTAATGTGCAGTTGTTAACTCATCTAACTATTCTTCTACCAGAGGTATAGGAAATTTATCCTTAAGTGTAATTTTGTTCAACTGTCTATAATCCACGCACATTCTCTAAGAACCATCCTTTTTCTTTACCAGTACCATTGGAGATGCAAAATAATTGTTGCTGTCCCGAATGATTCTAGCCTCCTTCATTTCAGCAACCATTTTTTCAATTTCATTCTTCTGGATAATAGGATACCTGTAAGACTTTATCTTAACAGCTTGGGATTCATCCATCAAAGGTATTTTGTGGTCTTATGATCTTGTAGATGGTAATGCTATTGGAGTTTCAAGAACCTTAGAGTACCTGTTCAACAACTTCTGCAGATCTTGAGGTAACTCAGAGTAGTTTGCATTACTAGAAAATTCATCATGTGTTTGAGAAGAACCAGTTCCAGTGATCAACATCAAACCTCTAGAGTTACTAATCAACTTCATCTGATTTGTTGGCTTCCTTGTAGCTAATTGTACTTAACTGGCCCTTACTCCTTGGATAGTATACCAAGTGTTACACACAATAAATTGCATAGTGAGCAAGGCAAAGTCCCAAAGAATAGGCCCTAAAGTTTGGAACCATTGTATTCCAAGAACTGCATCACAATCCATCAAGTGTAAAACAAAGAAATCTGATTGCTGCACTAACCCTTAAGTCTCCCAGGTCAATCCTTTACAAATATCTCTACCCACTAGTTTATCACCATTGGCTACCATCTCACTAATGCCATTTATTGTTGAAACATTACACCTCAGCTTCTTCACCAATGACTGGTCCACAAAGTTGTGAGTGCTCCCAGAGTCCACCAACATTATACTTCCTGGTTTTTTACCTTACAATGGATACTCATGGTTCTGTATCCTTCTGCCCCGACAAGGCATGTAAAGAAATAACATGTCTATTCTGAATTTCAGCATCATCTTCCCCAGATCCCTCTAAGGTCTCCACACAATCAAAAAATTCTTCAACCTCTTATGGATTATCATCCCCATCTTCAGTTAGCATTTGATATAATTGAGACTTGGGCACTTATGGCCTGGAGTAAATTTGATACCACACCACATACACAGCCCTTTTTTCCTCCTTTCATCTCTTTCCTCTCGACTTGGTATCTTTGCATCAGTAGTCTTCATCAGAGGGATTCCAGTTTAGCAAGATTGGGTTTATGGGTGTTAAATTGTGTCACTAGTTTTGCATATTGGTTATAGGTGAGAAAGGAGGGTTTGAGAGTAGGCAAGAGTGGTGGCAGGGTGGATTTAGGGGAATAGGGAACAACGCTGGTTAAAGGTGGAGCTGTCATAAGGTTCTTGTAGGGTATAAAAGGTCTTCTGGGTATATTGAACAATAAGGACTCCATTTGTTTAGATAAATTAAAAGCATGGGTTAATGTTTTGGGGTAGAACATCTGGACTGGTTTAGAGATTTCAGGTTTCAAATTACCAAGAAAAATACTAAGAGCATTATCATCCGAAACAAACAGCAAATTTAGGAGACTTTCAAATTCCTCATAATAATCATCAACAGTGTTAGTTTGCTTGAAGACAACTAGTTCAAACATAGGATCAAAAAATTCAGACTCAATAAACCTATTTCTCATCTCAGTGACATAATAAGTCCAATTCACCTTTTGAAGCGTCCCTTGACTCCTCATAAAACGCTGATGCCACTGTAAAGCTCTCCCCTCCAGATGCATCATCACCGTTCTGACTTTCTCAGTTTCCTTGGTTTGGTCAGCTTCAAAAAACCGTTCCATCTTAAGCAACCACCCTCTAAAATCCTCACCTTCAAATTGAGGGCATTCAATCTTCTGGTACTTAGATTGGAATCTTGAAATTTGAGCTAGTTCTGTTAGAGAAACCTCCTTGAAAGATTCACCCCTGTTACTTCCAGATTCACCTATGATAGACTTTTGCTTCAAGTCTGATGAAGCAATCACCATTGAGTCACCCTGGATACCTCCCTTGGATAAGCTATGCACCTTATCCATCACCTTTCCAAACGTCTGGAGCATTTCCTCTCCAAGTGACTATTTGAGCTTGAAACTCAGTTCTGGCCTCTATCTTCTACTGCTCGTTACTGGCCCCCATTTTCTCAAATTCCTTTTGTAGCTGACCCATATCCTTCTATAGACGAGTGTTCGTTCCTTCAGCCATCGCCAAGGTCTGGTGGCTCTGATACCAACGATAGTAGTTGAATCTAATATTACTGTTTCTTAGAAGAGCACACAGTAAAATAAAGATCCAATAGATAGATATTCTGAAAATTGAAGAAGAGAGTAGAATACTGAATAAAGAAAAAGAAAGAAGAGAGAATTTTGAAAGTTTGTCAATGATTCGTTTTTGTCCTTTTTACTTGTATCACATTCCTTTTTACACCAAAAACAAGCTAGACGTTAACATCGCTGTAACAAAATAACAGAATTTGGTTTTTTCTAGAAAACAAAAATTTAACCAACTGGCTGAATACTAAATGGGCTAAGTAAAAACATAAATTGTCACTAGGGCTACTTTAGCTCATATCAGGAAGCCTCTATTAGCCATGGCTTTTAGATGGAATTGCGGGGACTCTTTCGTACACAGAGGGTGAGAAAGGAAGCCCATATTTTTTCCTTCCTCTTTTGTTCTTTGTTTTTATTTTAGTTTTTCAGCTTTTTGCTTGGTTAATAACTAATTAGAAGAAAAAAAAAAAAAAAAAGAAGTTGAGGCCTCTACTAAACTCAAGAATTTTTGGGAGTTCATTTCACCATTTGGACAAATTAGTTTAATCCCACATTAGATCAAATAAAGATCCTAAAAATTCCATATACTAGCCTTTATAAGAGATCAAATTTATATTTATTAAAAAATAGATTTTTTATTATATAATATAATATAATATAAATTTTTATTTTTATTTTTATTTTTTTAAAGTTACAGGTGTATGAATTACATATACTCATTAAATACCTACGATGATAAAAATGTGATAGTTTTGAAATATACGTTTGACATAGCTACGAAAATGAGTATAATATAAAATTCTAGTAATAAGAATGAAAAATTACTCCATCCATCCCATATCCTACCAATTGATATCCTTACAAGGAATAGAGATTTTACATTTGCTTTTCCCACACAATATCTTATGGTAATGTAATGTTATTGTTCATCATGCTAAGACCATTAAAAATTTTAAATTGTAATTATTAAAGTATGAATATTTACATTTATATTGAATATTTTTACAAAAAATATAAAAATATTTTTATTTTATAATTTTTATTGTCATGTATTACCTTACTTATATCATTTTTTTTTTTAAAATAATGTGCCATTATGTTCGTATTTTATTTGTATTACTTCTCGTGCTTCATAGAACATTTCAAATTCTTTATATAAGCTATAGTTGTTGTGTTGTCATGTTATATTACAACAGCCTCATCAACCTATGCAATAATGCTAAAGCTTATAAAGAATTCCTGAAACTAAAAAGCTTCTTGTATTGTTGTTGTGCAAGCAACAAACTCTAACTCCATCATGGATAAAGAGACTTTAAAGGCACTCAATTTAATATGTAAATAGTAGTTAAAAAACATCTTTCTAGAAACTAATTGGAAGATTAGCTTATGTCATCATAAATCTTACCATGTTTAAGAGCATACGATTCATTCTTTTCACCATATCACTTTGTTGAGGTGTACTAGGAATAGTCAATTGCCTACTTATTATTTTTTTTATCTCACAATTCTTTGAATTGAATTGATAAATATTCTTAATCTATATTTGTTCAAAGAACTTCATTCGTCTTATTTTGTTGATTCTCAACCTTTGTCAGAAAACATTTTAACGTAATTTAAAACTTTTTATCTATGAGCAAAAAATATATTAATTCATACTGTAAATAATCTTCAAACAAAGTAAGGAAATAAGGCACTCCATGATGTGTTTTCAAATTCATAGGCTTATAATAATCTAAATGGATTAAATTCAAAGGTTGAAATGCCTTGCCTTACCAAAAAGTTTCTTGGAAACATTTCTTGCAATGCAAGGTTCATAGGCAAGTAGACTAATATTTTTAAAAAACTCTAATAGGCTTTTTTTAGCTAATCTTGGCATCATATCTTAGTTGATATAACCTAATCTTTTATGCCATTTAACACTATCAAATTTATTATTAGAAGAAAATGCAACATAAGAAGTATAAGTACTATTATATTTCAGATCCAATGTAAATAAATGATTGTCCAAATGACCATGACTATAAAGCTTAATATCTAAATAAATATCCAACCGATTTCCCTAAAAATGAAATGAAAATCCTAACTTCAACAAAGCTAAAATTGATAGTAGATTTCATTGAATTGGTGATGAATATAACACATCATCTAAAAGAAAGGTGTGCCCATTACTTAACTTGAGTTGGTAGGTTCTAACACCAAGGACCTCTCCTGGTCTCCATTACCTACAGTAATATAATGGCTGCTTGTTAGAACTCAATTATAATTTACAAATCCTACTTTGTCTCAAAATATATATTTAGTTGATCATAAGTGTAAAATCCAACTATGGTGAGAATAAGTAACAAGAACATGTGAACAAATATAGATGCTAATAGAGCTGGGCTTGGGTTATACATGCTTTTGCTTAGTGCAATCATGAGCAAAGTGACCCACTTCTCCATAGTTGTAGCATTTAACCTTGTTGATGTTTTTCTTTCTACACTTGGCTTTTGCACACATCGCCACATTTCCATTAATGTTAAATTCTAAACATTCTTCTATTTAGCTCAATTGTCCTGATTGTGCTTAAGCCATTTTTCCTTAGGCTAACCAAAAAGAGCTACATTAATAGTAGCACTAGTCACCTTTTCTATGCTTTCATTCAAGCATAAGATGATGAGATATATTATCGAAAGTCTTTACATTATCATTATGTGTTAACACCAATTTCACTTGACTCTAAAAAATCTTAAGAAAGGACTTTATAACTTATTAAACCTATTGTTTATTAGTGAGCTCAATTCTAACCACTCTTAAATCTTTTATTATTATAGACATAATCCTTAAGGACTTCACCATAAGGTTTAAAGGATTCATAACATATTGATGAAGCTTAACATTGACAACATGAAGCTTAGTTGTAGTTATTCCACAAAATTTCAATTCTAGGTGATCCTACATTTGTTTAGCAATTTAGAAAGTCTCAAACACTATAATAAGATTGTCATGCATGCAACTTGGAATAATAAAACATGCATTATGATCTTTTTTTAACCTAACTTTGGTAGACTTTTAAATCCTTTCTATGTTGGGTCGTGTTTTTTGGCTCAAGTAGATTCATGCTATTTCTTATAGTTTTAAGAATCTCTTTTTCATTTAAAAGATTTTAAATCTTTCTATGTCTTATATCATAATTATTCCTATTAAAATTTTCTTTTTTTTTGTAAAATTAATCAATGTTTTTTTTATTATCATTATCTATATCATTATGTAATACTCTAATTAGGCACTTTATCGCAATATTTTATTCCAAATAACAATTAAATCATAAAAGTTTTTCTTATATATTTAGATAAAAATTTCACTTGTTAGTCCATAATTATCTTTGTATATAAGTTTAAATAAAATGTCCAATTATCTACATTATGCAATATTTTTTACTACTATCATGCCCTAAACCTAAAAATTTAGGATGTAACAATGCCATATACTTATTAGAGGAATCTTACAAGTAGGTAAGGTAACAAATATCACTAATCAAACTCCAAAATATCATACCAATTCAAAATCAAACTCCAAAGGATTTTCAAGATTTTAGTTTACAAAACAAAGTCTCTGAAATGTATGTATTACACTTGATCGAAAAGTATAATAATATTTTAAATTTATTATAACAAGGTACTCACATTACAAGCTATATCATAATAAAGGATAGATGAAATCTTGAAACAGAATCTTTTATTAGAACTAAGTTGTGAAGATGCAAATATCTAAATTTGAAAAGTAAGAAAAATTAAAAGAATGAATACAACAACTCAGCAAGTAACTGATATCCTTTTAGTTGGATTAAGCATGCCACAAAACATTTAAGCCAAAATATAAACTAAATGATTCAAAATATTTTGGGTAATTTTGTATTCACAAATATATTTTCCCAAACATATTCTCAAAAACCAAATTCTTAGATTACAAAACGGAATCAAATATCGCAAAATTATAAATTTGTTAGTCTCCTCTAACGTACTATGACCACATTTAACCCTAATGGCACAGGTCAAAATAAAAAAATTTCTTTTAGTGCAATAGGATAAAAGTATATTAGGAGCGACTAAATCGTTGCACTGAAAATCATAATTAACATGTTAGTGCAATGGGACAGAGCGAAGATCACATAAACCCCTTTTATGAAATGGGGAAAAAAAATCCCATTAGTGCAATGGGATAAAAGCATATCATCGATGGTATGGTGAACAAAAATCACTATTCTCAACTAGTGGCATAATTTGAAACCAGTATCGATATCACAAAATATATGTTGACATAATCAACAATTAATCCCCATTGGTATGGTCAAAACATAGTTATACTAGGAGATAAAACCAAAATATAATTTCAGATTACCTAATATAGACAAAATCGATATTCATATACTTTCTCAAAAAGATAATCCATACAAAGTCATTTCCATAATTATTCCAAAGGAAAATTTCATATTCCAACACTCAATGGATATATAAATATATTGTTACGAAATCATATTCAAAAATCAAAATAATGCCAAGCCATATTTCAAACTTGTAACAAATAAATCATATATACATTTTGTATGCTCAACCCAATTTACAAAACAAATGGATAAAACAATATATATTATATATTTGAACTTTAAACATATTGAAGCTGATTTTTAGGGACATAAAATCGAAGGGATATTAAGTCACTTATCAGATGTGCTAAACCGAAACTTAAAGAACAATTCCTTCAATTCTCTTAGTATCCTAATAATTCAAAAAATATTTTAAAAAATCAAAATTTAACCCAAAAACAAAAATTTAACAAGGCAAACCTTCCGTAAATCATCCTAAGCAAATTGGGTTGTATGTCAATCTTTTCGACAATTCAAAACTATTTGAAAGGATTTTTAGCATATTAAAACAAAATTTATTTTAATATAGCAAAATACCTAAAATTGAGTATAAATATAAAATTAAGAATTAAAAACACAAAAATCAGTTTATAAATATTTAATTTTAATAATTAATAGTAATCATTTTTATAAGTCTAAATCTACCTTAATAATTTTATAATAAGACAAACAACATGAAATTAATACAAAAAAAATATATTGAAATAATTAAAAATTTATTAAAAATAATATAACTAAAATTTATTTGATTTATAACTAAATATATCAAATATTGGCTGAAAACTATTTTTTAAATTAATTTAAAATGAAAAATTATCAATTCTAAAATTTTGCATTTTATGAGTATTTAGCTTACTTAGAGCTATAAAATCTTTAAAATCTCATAATTACTAATGACAAAGGAAGACATGAATTTGAAGTAAGAATAGAATATTACAACTTAAAATTTTATTTCACTTAAAAAGACATGAAAAATCATAAGTTTCAAAGGTCTAAAATTTCAAAATTGTCATAAAATGCCCAAAATTTCTAGGTTTCAAAATTATTTAGCTATTTTTAGAATCAAGATTCATTTAGCACAAAAACCCCATGATAGAGTCACTTATAACAAAATCAAGATCACATTTTATACTACAAAAATCCCTAAAAAGTTGACCAAAAAACTTATCAAAAAATGGAGTTTTGACGACCTAAATTTGGGTTGTCAGAATCATCAAATACCTATTTTTTCCAATTTAAAAAAAATTTATAACTTATAAAATATACAATTGAATGAAGAGCTATAAAGTCCATTGGAAAGGTCTTCATGAGACCTTTCTATATATGCCAAATATGCCACTGGAAAACCACTAGAAAGTTGTTTAAAAATTAAAAAGTTTGAAACCTAGGTTGGGTTACAAAGAAAACTAACTAAATACTAAAAATTTTGTGAAAAATAAAGTTTAATCTTACATTAAAACTTGATATGCAACTTTTAAATCTCAAGATGGCAGCCTCTATCGATTGTTGTTCTCCCTTTTTTTTCTTGAAACTATTTATTTTTTTTTCCTTTCAGGTTAGAGACAAGGATGTGTTCTTATAGGATTGATAAATTACACCATGACCCCTAAAAGTGTTTTGTTATCCAAAACAGTCCTTGTTGCCAAAAATCATCTAAAATTTATTTTTACAATTTCGTCCCTTTCACAGGTTCATCAACAACATACCAAATTTAAAACACCCAAGGTCAAATAAAATAATATTAACAAAAATTTTGGGAGGTATTACATCTTCCTCACCTTAAAAGAATTTGATCATCTAAATTCAAAATCTTATGTACCTAAAATTGAACACATCTTTGACTAATATCATATACTTATCAAAAACCCATATTGTGTCAAAGTACACCTCAATCCAAGTCTTGTATTACAAACTTTCTAATATTCAATCTCAATTCATGTCTTAGTAAAGTGCAATTATCAAAAGTATAAAACTCCTTAAACTTCCACATAAAGGAATATAAAAAATACCCGTTTCTTAATTCTAAACGAGGATCGAACAAATAAACTTCAATATGATTTTCACAAATAATTTCAAACGTAACAAACTTGCCATAATTTTCTTTTTCATATAAATTTCTCAAAGCTTTGTACACTCTTTTCCAAAATTGGACACAAGTAAATTATCTTTATGAGATACTATTATAATTAGAATACCATGTAATCTCACTATTTCCTTAACATATAGTCTAGTAAACTATACCAATGAAATTTCAACTTAGATGTGTAAAGAGTAGAGTTAGTCAATCAATATCAACAATCACCCAAAGAGAATCATTCCCTTTTGAACTCATTAGTAACCCCGATACATAATCCATAATAGTATGCTTTCACTTTCATTTAGGAATAAAAGAATTGTAACTTTCCATTAAGTCTAAAATGTTCAGTTTTAACCTGTTGACAAACCCAATATTGTGCAAGATATTATGCAATTTCTTGATTCATGTTATTCCATTGAAATTTTGCTTTTAAAACATATACATCTTTGTGTCACTTGGATGCATAAACTATTTAATGTTATGGGTTTCCTCTAAGATCTCTTTCTTTAGCTTATTGTTATCATGAACACACAATCCATCTTAATTCCTTAAAGCCTCTATCATCATGAATACAAAAGTCATTTTGTTCACTTGTCTCAGCTTAACTTTTAAATTGTTTGCCATTTATCATCCTTATAAAACATTTAATTATTTCCATCAAAGTAGGTTGAACTTAAAGAATAGCCAAATAAACATATTTCCAATGGATAACTACGTGCAATTACAATTTTATAAAACCCTCCAAAATATATATATATATATATATATCTAAGGTTGTCACACCCTAGCCTGAGACTAAATTATGACAACCATCACATATCCTTTTTAGTAAGATTATAGATTCCAAAATTTTCTTTCCAATTTTTTTAAACATTGTAGTCTCCAAAAATATCTAAAATCAAAGTTAACACAATAATAGCACTCCATACTTTATAAAGTTTCCAAAAGTCCCAAATATTACAATTCATAATCTCTACACTAATCCTTTATAATCTAATATATTTTTATTTAGTAACAAGCAATGAATTCTAAATTATCAATAATCTAAAGTTCGCAATTATACCAAATCACACATTTGCGCACTCCAATATTTCATCCAAACATAATCTTAAATCCCACAAGATTTACTTTCATGTCGTTGTCTTCTATCAGTCTAATCAAGATTCACTGCATCTCTATGAATACAAATTTTAAATTAATTTAAATCGCTTATAATCAAACATAATCTTAAATTGATTTATGATTTCAATATATCTTCTAGTTACTTATGTATCACATGTAAAATTTTTTTTTTTATCAACTATAAAAAATTCCTCACCGCCTTAACCATCATAATTTATGACAAAGATCAATCAATGCAATAAATCAAATATGAGGTTTCATATTACATAAATTCAAACATAACCTTCAAGTACCAAAACAACTCAAATTTCAAGAATCAGATATCATATAACAATTTCACTAATCATAAAGCTCACGAATATTATGATATCCCTAATTTGCTTTAATAAGTATATTGTTATTAGCTTCAAGTCAAAGTCAAAAATTTTCATACCATAAGAAATTCCTTTATTAAAATTTCAATCAATATAACTTCAAAAATAAAACTCATATCAAGAGAATTTATAAACCCATCGCATGTGTAACTTAATATCGTAGATTTTTCTAAAATTTCTTCAAAATTGAAATCATAATCAATATTGCCAATTACACAAAGTTATAATTGATAATTAGTCATAATCACCATAATAAAAATCTCCTCCCTACACTTATAACAATAGATAATTCTAAGCAAAAGGTAATCTCATAACCCAAATTACTCATTCATAATCTAGTTCTTTAATGAAATCTTTCAATAATCATAACCAGTTTCTATACAAAGAATCACAATGTGTGTCATGTACCATAACAAGTGATATTCTCCTTTAACATTACTATATGGAAACTCATATTCTATCTTTAGTAAGAACTGTAATTGCAATGACTACTAATAAGTCCTTTGCACTCCTAGTACAATATACTAGTCACACTTTAAGCTAATTGCATAAGATTCTAAATCTTATCATCAAGCTCAAATGCTTTATAAAATAAAAAATAAATAAATTATCTTACAGTAGGTAAATATCCTCATTTACGTTTATAATGCTATCACCACAAGCACAATCTTTTAAACAAAAATATATCAAGGCAATTCTCAAACATCAATACCAATCATTTATTAAATTGTTTTACCAAAATAAAATTCATACTTTGCCCTTAGAACATATTTGGTTTCATTCTTTGTAAACTTTACTATTTAATTAAAATCTTTAGGTAATCATATCCATAGACCTTAACCCTTATATAAAAATTATAATATTTGCATATGATAAGTGATAGTCTTCATTAAATGTAATATTCCCATATTACTCCTCAATTAGAAAAGTTAATTACCAATCAATTATTTTTACTATCTACCACTCTATAGTACTTCAAAATAGTCACCTAATGGTCAAACCTCAAGCAAAGTATCAAAATATATCAGTTTCAGTCATCAAGTTACATATTCTTTCACAAAAACCTAATTAAATCAGATTAAGCAAATATTCTCTTTACCAATGAGAACTCATAAGAAATGCAAAACTAAAATACAAATTAACAGTATCAAAATCCCCATCTATATCATGATTTTAATTAATCATAGGTGTAAGTTAAAACTTAATCTACAAGAAAGTTTGTAATATTTATATTGATAAATATCTTAAGATTTTTTTAACAACCTTATCAATTCCTATATTTCATACGTTACCTTCAATAAAGTATAATTCATGTCCAAAATCAAAGATTCACTGAAGATCTATCACAAAAATTCAAAAATCCCTATAAGTAAGATATTCTTAATAAAGTATAATTCATTCCAAGATTGAAGATTCATAAAAAATCCATCTCAAACCCCAAAATCTCTATCGATCAAAATCTGATTTTAATATCATAATACCCCAACTGATTAAAAGTATTCTCTACAATAAGTCTTAAGCTTAAAATATCCAATTTATATAATAATTCTATTAAAGTCACTTCATTTAAAAACATATCACTTCATGGTATCTCTAATATTTCATACTTTGTCTCAAAACCATTCCATAATTAATTTGAGCTTAAGATAACTATTTTATCATAGTTCATACCAAAACCAATCATTTAAAACCATGTCATTTACCCATTTTTTTTTTACCTTAACAAACTTTATCCTAACCATAATTTGCAGATCTGATGTCCAAATATCAATTACACTAAAGACTCCAAGATCCATAAAATCTCAAACCTGGCCTGATACCACTAATTTGTCATGCCCCAAACCTAAAAATTTAAGATGTAACAACACCGCATTCTCATGAGAGGAATCCCACAAGTATGCAAGGCAACAAATATCACTAATAAAACTCCAAAATACCATACCAATTCAAAATCAAACTCCAAAAGATATTCATGATTTTAGTTTATAAAACAAAGTCTCTGAAATGTACGTATTACACTTGATCGAAAAGTATAATAATGTTCTAACTTTATTATAACAAGGTACTCATATTACAAGCTATATGATAGCAAAGGATAAATGAAATCTTGAAACATAATCTCTTACCATAACTAAGCCACGAAAATGCAAATATTAAAATCTGAAAAATAAAAAAAATTAAAACAATGAGTACAACGACTCAGCAAATAATCGACCATCCCTTTAGTTAGAGTAAGCGTGCCATAAAACATTCAGGCCAAAACATAAACTAAATGATTTGAAATATTTTGGGTAATCTTGTATTTGTAAACATATTTTCACAAAACATATTCTCAAAACCAAATTCTTAGGTTACAAAACGGAATCAAATATTGTAAAATTATAAATTTATTAGTCTCCCATAACATACTACGACAACACTTAATCCTTATGATACATGTTAGAATAAAAAAATTTCCTTTAGTACAATAGGATGAAAGTATCTAAGAAGCAACTAAATTGTTGCATTGATAATCATAATTAACCCATAAGTGCAATGAGACAGAACAAAGATCACAGAAACTCTTTTAATGCAATGGGACAAAAGCATATCACTGGTGGTATGGTGAACAAAAGCCACTATTCTCAATCGTTGGCATGGTTCGAAATTGGTATTGATATCACAAAATATATGTCGACATGGCCAAAAATTAAGTCCTATTGGTAGTGTCAGAACACAATCATACTAGGAGATAAAACTAAAATATATTTTCAGATTGCCTAATATAAACAAAATCGATATTCATATACTTTCTCAAAAACATAGTCCATACAAAGTCATTTCCATAATTATTCCAAAGTAAAATTTCATATTCTAACAATTAATGGATATATAAATATATTATTACAAAATGATATTCGAAAATCAAAATAATGCCAAACCATATTTGAAACTCATAACAAAGAAATCATATATAAATTTTGTATGCTTAACCTAATTTACAAAACAAATGGACAAAATAATATATATTATATATTTCAACTCTAAACATATTGAGGTTGAATTTTAGGGACATAAAAATTAAATAGATATTAAGTCACTTACTTGATGTGCTAAATTGAAACTTAAGTAACAATTCACTCAATTTTCTTAGTATACTAATAATTCAAGAAATATTCAAAAAAATCAAAATTTAACCCAAAAACAAAAATTTAACAAGGTAAACCTTCCGCGGGTCATTTTAAGCAAATTGGGTTATGTGTCAACCTTTTCGGCAATTCAAAACTATTTAAAAATATGTTTAGTATATTAAAACAAATTTTCTTTTAATATAGCATAATGCCTAAAATTGAGTATAAATATAAAATTAAGAATTAAAAACACAAAACTTAGTTTATAAATATTTAATTTTAATATTTAATAGTAATAATTTTGGTAAGTCTAAATCTAACTTAGTAATTTTATAATTAGACAAATAACATGAAATTAATAAAATAAAAATATATTAAAATAAGCAAAAATTCATTAAAAATAATATAATTAAAATTATGTGATTTATAACTAAATACATCAAGTATTGGCTGAAATTAATTTTTAAAATAATTTACAATGAAAATTTCTCAATTCTGAAATTTTGCATTTTGTAAGTATTTGGCTTACTTTGAGCCATGAAATCTTTAATGTCCCATAATTTCTAATGATAAAGGAAGACACGAATTTGAAGTAGGAATAGAATACTACAACTTAAAATTTTGTTTCACTTAGAAAGACACCAAAAATCGTAAGTTTCAAAGGGCTAAAATTTTAAAATCGTCACAAAAATCCTTAAAATTTATGGGTTTCAAAACTATTTAGCTATTTTTAGAGTTTTGATTCATTTAGCACAAAAACCTAATGACAAAGCCACTTATAACAAAATCAAGATCGCATTTCATACTACAAAAATCCCTAAAGATTCGACCAAAAGGCTTATCGAAAAGTGAAGTTTTGGTGACCTAAAGTTAGGGTGTTAGAATCGTCAAATACCCATTTTTTTTTTCAATTTTAAAAAAATCATAACTTCTAAAATATATAATCGAATGAAGAGCTACAAAATCCATTGAAAAGGTCTTCAAGAGGCCTTCCCATAGATACCAAATATGCCATTAGAAAACCATCGGAAGGTTATCGAAAAATTAAAAAGTTTGAAGCCTAAGGTTGGGTTTTGAAGAAAACTAATAAAATACTAAAATTTTAAGAAAAATGAAGTTTAATCTTACATTAAAAACTTGATATGCAACTTTTAAATCTCTAGATGGCAGCCATCATCGATTGTTGTTCTCCCTTTTTTTTTGTTGAAACTGTTTTTTTTTTCTTTTTTTTTTTCGGTTAGAGACAAGAATGTGTTAAAATAGGATTAAAATCTGATAAATTACACCATGACCCCCCTAAAAGTGTTTTGTTATTCATAACAGTCATTGTTGCCAAAAATCATCTAAAATTTATTTTTGCAATTTCATCCCTTTCACAGATTCATCCACTAACATACCAAAATTAAAACACCCAAAGTAAAATGAAATAATATTTTTTTATAATATAGAAAATAGTATTGACAAAAATTTTGGGGGGTATTACGACTACATACATAAAATAAAATAATCGTGACATGTGATCTAATGACATGGATGAAACAATATTCCCTAAAACATATAAACATCTACTCTCTAAATATTAAAGGATTAGACAAAACATTATTTATATATTAAGACAAATTAATTTCTAACTAATTAATTAAAGATATATCACCACAGAGTAGTCCGCATTTCTAAGAAGCTGAAGCTACCTTCATTCACCAAAATTATTCATACACATGTTCTAAAGTGTGAGAGTGAATCCTAAACACACAAATTATATGATTTTTCATAAGAAAATTGCAAAAATATAATTTAGTGATTTCTAAAATTTCAATTTTGGAAAATCATAAATCAAGTTTGGAAATTTTGATGAAAAAAGTGTTCTAAAAACGTGCCAAAAAACGCTACCCGTGTGCCGGATGTGCCACTTGCGCAATAGGAAAAGTGGCTTTTTATGAAATAAACTTTTGTGATTTTTTAGTTTAGTCCACGAAATTTTAAATCCTTAATTTTCATTAACTATACAATGAAAAAAATCCTAATGGTATTCGCACAGAAAACTTACGACACAAGGATTCTATTCATATAAATTTCACGCCTTAAAATCAAAATATGTGTGAGCAAGTCAAAGTTTTGTTTTTTTTTTTTCTAATTTTACTATAATTTTCTCACAAACAATAAGTACTTTTAATATAAAACTTTTACACAAATTCAGATTATCCTAGGGCACATATCTATGTAAAATTTTGGTATAAAAGCATGTGTTCAAACTTTAAGATGACAAACAATCATAGAAGTAAATTTGAAGGTGAACAAGTATCATTATACTTTGATACCTGTGAAGGAATATTAGCAGCTTAAGGATTAACTACTTCAATGCTAATCTGAATTCCTAAGATCTGTTTGTCCATGTTTGCTTTACAGACCTTCAAGGATCTTGTTTTTATTCTTCTCTTTGAACAATTACTTTGATGTTTCTAGTTCATTGATGGCTACTAGCGCTGTCTATAAATTCTTAGACTACAAATTTTTAGAATGCCCAAAATTTTGGTAAGATAGAGTTTAAGAGAGAACTTGTTTAGTAGAGTAATTGAGATTAATATTTTTTATTAATTTTTACAGTCATATGTGGCTATTTATATAATATATCTTAATCTCGTCGAGGATAGACCTCTAATATAATTAAGGTGAAATTTTATTAGGAACATAAATCTAACTTATTTTGATTTTACTAATGGGCTTGAGCCCACTTGACCCGCCCCTATATTTGTGAACATATTTCCTCCATCCCAAAATAATTGTCCTCTATTTATTTTTTGTCAAATCAATTTAACTTTGACCTTTATTTTTAAATATTATATTAAATTAAAATTTAAAATATATATATTTTAAAAGTTTTGAAACTCAAAATTTGAAAAAATTATTTTTAAAAAATTTTAATTTTATAATTTTATTAAAAATAATGGTCAAAGTTGAATTAATTTGACAAAAATTAATAAGAAGGGATGATTTTGGATATAATTTATCTATATTAATTATATAAAAAATAATATATATATATATATATATATATATATATATACCGGACTTTCTGCTATAGTTATAGCCTATATATTATAATGCATGTAGAAGCAAAGTTTTGATCTGAGGATGTGCCCGCTAGACGGAAGTCATAATAATGTAACTGTATATAGGTAAAGTTGGCTGAGGATATGCTTGCTCGAGGCTCCTTGACTTGTGGTTTGAATCTACTTCTTCAAAGTCACTTGACTTCACCGCAACCAATTGCCACTCACAATATTGGCTGGGTAGCAAATGTCTCACCCACGACTAACATCCACCGAGATGATTCCATATATTCTGGATTGACTGTTTCTGGGAATTCAGCCCTTGAACTTGCAAATGTTGATATCAGCAATGGGAATCTCAATAATGGAATTAGCGGTGATGCTGTGAGCGGTGTTTCGGAAATTTGGCCTTAAGGATATGTATGCCTTGTCCCCTGCTTCGTTCGATTAGATCTAAGTATTATTTATCTCTTATAGAAATTTCTCCCCTACTTTTTACTATTCTATGTTTGCGCTAACATTTTAATTTTTTTTATGAAATTATAAATACACTTATATTTATTTCACTCAATTAAATCAAATTAACTAATTAACAATTAATATATAATTGAATAAATTTATATAAAATTAAATCAAAAAAATATTATTTAATACACAGTAAAATTTTTTTAACGTCACAAATAAAATTAAGATGATGACACATATCTTTTATATATTAAAAAAAATTAATTTAAAATTTTAAAATATACTCCTAAATCGAAGCCCCTTACTGACATTTTCATTTTTAATTAGACACAAACTTACAAAATGGCTTTCACGATTCACATATTTCTTTTGGATGTGGATGTAAATAACTACTATTAATTAGATTGAAGTAACATGGAATTTAATTAAGAAATGATCAGTTAATAGTTGGATGGTCGTATAAGAGGTTATGAACTGGATCAGCAGTTAACGCAAATAATTAAAAAATCAAGTTAATCAAATCTTGGATTAATAAAGGATAGAAATATTAACCCACTTTTTAATTGTTCAGATGAAAATATATAAAAAGGAATATATAATTATTAGCATGACAAAAATGTTATTGAAACCGAGATTCCCCTTTGCTCAACACATATATAATATATGATTTAATTAATTTAGGCCATAATTATCAACTCACTAAAATCTACCTTTCCATCCAGATTCAAGTCTACAACCTTCAACATGTTCTCAATTTGAGCCATATCCCACCCATTGTCCAAACCCAAGCATTGCAGCACCCTCTTCAACTCTAATGCGTCCATAAATCCGTTGCCATCCTCATCAAAATTTCTGAAGTCTTGGCGTTGCGGCTCATTCCGCTTCGACCCATCTTCCATTAATCCTCCTACTCCTAGCACCTCCTCCAAGGGTATTTCCTCCTCCAACCCACCACCACCAGGCAGGTCAAAGTGATTAGTGTCTTGCATGTCCTCACCGGCCTGATCAACCAAACCTAGCATCTCCACCACTTGACGTGCTTTCTCCTTGTTTATTCTGCAATTGGTTTGATCCATGCCAAACACAGCAGTGAGAGCCCGGAGCATCAAGTCATGAACTGGAGGAGGAGCAGAACGATGATGATGCTGTGACTGTGGCTTGCAAGCTGCAGTGATAATTGGATCAATGTGAGCTGAAGTTGATCGTACGCCTTCGCCTCCCAGCGTATGCAACAACTCTCCCATTAATCGTGAACATGCTCAGGTAATGCCAGTCATCTTAACTAGTATAATTAAGATGCAGGGGCTGATTTGTGTTGAGAAATTCAAATAAACAAATAAATTATACATACAGTAGTGATGGGAAGGTGAGGGGAGAGGCTCGCTCTCTCTAATTGCTTATCTTGTTGCACCAACAGTACCCCTCGTATGGGTTATGTACGGTTGAACTTGAAGCCTTCAAATACAAACCCTGCTATTAACGGAAATCACATAATGTGGCTGAAATCTGATCAACTTTTTATACTAATTAAAAAATCCAGAAAGAAAACTGGCAATTATTTTATACATATATATATATATATATATATAATGTGCGTAATTAAAATACAATTGTGAGGATGATACATGAATTGGATTGATGTTTGTGGCATGTGTTGATAATTGTGGTTTAGGTGTAATGTCAGAGTCGGACAACACTGTGATCCTATCCTACCTGTCCATTGTCACCACTAACCCATCATGGTCTCACTCCCAACAACATGGATAAATGAGTAAATTAATCAAATCTTAGTAAGTCTTTAACTCCCAAAAAGAAGAAGAAGCAAATCAATTACAGATTTACACAAGTGTTGTATTTTTGGGCTACGATTCTTTTTAAGAATTAATAGCATCCTAACCGCCTGTAAATTTTAATGTAGATGAATAATATATAAATAATATATATTATTATTTAAATGTGGCGCTGGGGATTGAAGAGGCATGCAAAAATAATATATATGTATCCAGACCTGCGAGATCATGCATACATACATGCACTAAAATTTTATTTTATATAAAATAATATTAATTTCTTTTAGAATTATGGAATTAGATAGATCAAGGAAGGTGACACTGAAACCTACGGATCAAATGAATAAAATGAGATTATCAGCCTAATTAATATTTAGCACCTTCCTTGAAGCGTGAAGGATACCTCTCCCTTATTGATATTCTGGAAAAGAGATTAAATAATTCAAAGTCCAACAAAAAGTTTATTATTTGATTGGGATAGATGTGCATAGCCATCATATTACTTTTTATATAATGGTTTTCCTTTCCAGCCATTGTCATAGTAGTATTTTAAAATATAAATAGATCAAGAGAGTTTGCAGAAACCGCGTTTCTTAGTTGTACTTATACATCCAGGAATAGGAATACAAATGAATTGTTGATTGTATCACGCATTAAAGAATCTGAGACGTGATCTTTCTCACTATTTTTCTTTTTTGCTTTTTTATGTGCAGGAGCAGGAGAAGAAGAAGGATTATCAAGTCCTATTAAAAGAAAAACGCAATCAAACCATGTTGCTGTATTTGGTGGTTAGCCGACGCAATCATATTCAGCAGCTAATTTTCTTCCAATTTTTATTCTAGGCGGGAAAACAAGGTTGACATTTCTTTTATTTTAGGTAAAAGGGTAAAAAAAAAAATAGCCCCCCAACAAAAATGTAATAATCATTTAAGTTCTTAATATTTTGTTATAATTAATCAAGATTTAAAATTTTTATTTATCAGTTGAATACTTAAACATCTATTCTCACTCAATTGAATTCATAAATATCTATTTTTACTCCAATTTAATCCTTAAACATCAATTTTCACCTCAGTTATGAATGGGATAGAAATGAGTGTTGATAGTAACCAATTTTCATGTAATAAGGTTTTAATTGATGAAAATAGATATTTGAAAACTTAATTAATTGCAATAAAACAATAGAGATTTGGATGATTATTAAATTATTTTTGAAGATTTTCTTTAACCTTTTTGCCTTTATTTATTTTCCTTTAAAAAAAAAACACTAACCTTTTACCATCCTCAACTTCATAGCATTGAAGAAATAATAGTAGTAAGTGAAGAAGCAATTCTCCATAAGTTCCTATCGGATTTCATATTCCCTAGAGTATAGATAAATTATCACTCCTCTTTTTTGACCAAAAAGTTTGTACACTATTCAATTATACTTGCCTTAGCAAGATATTATCTCTTAGGACCTTATAGAGCAAACTACAATACTGAAATCAAAAGGCACCTAAACTTTTTATTTCAGCTTATGATCATCAAGGCTAGTAGACTAATCATACTTGCTTAATAAGAAGATTGTTTGTGCCAAGCTCTGAGCTGGGGGTAAGGACCTTTAAATCACAAAAAAAAAGAGCGATTAAAAGCAAAGGTAGGGAGTGTTCCCTCCATTTGCTCTCTGATACTCAAGTCAAAGTTGACTAGAAGAGGTTGAAAGGAGAGGGAAATAGTAAATGAGAAAATTAGATAGATTAGATAGTACCTGAGTGGCTCTATTTATAGGTGGAAAGTGATGGGTCTGTAGAGTAGAATAGTGATGTAGCTAAGTTGATATGGCCCTGTGTATGTCAGGTTGGCCTGACATGTTAAGTCAATCCAAAAGTAAAAAATATCCCTATCTGTTTGTTGATGGTCTCTAATGAGAGAAAAAACCAATTTGCCCTTTAGACAAAAAAATACCCATAACATTTTATCCCTTCACTAAGTAGTCTAAGTATCAGACTAAAAGGTGCTTGATTGAGCCATTCTAAGTTTTTTGAGTGTGGGTTTTGAAAATTTACTCCTTAGGCATGACCTCACCTTGACGAGGTTAAATGTTCTTAAGGCTAATGTAAGAGTCGGTTAAAAAAAGTTTATAATCAATTGTAGGTTAAGTGTAGTCCTAGCCACTTTGAGTGTGCCGACCTATTGTGTGGTCATAGTTACTAAACATAGTCTCAAGCATGAGCTTTGGGCTATATGCTTGACTAGTCCATTCTGGGTTGCCAATGTGAGTGACCTTGTGTTCAAGTGGCTTGAAGTTAAGCTAAGCAAGCTTATAAATAATTATTGATGTGACTTATATGTCCAACATAAGACTTATGCATTTTATTGGTGTTAGAGTTTGATCAGTAAGTGTAGTACAAGGTTGACTTGGCAATTGGTTCGTTTGGCTGGTTTGATCTAGGTTTCATGATTGGTTCGATCAGTTTAAATAGGTGGAATGACTGATTTGCCTTTATGTTATTTGAAAATTGCATTTAATAAGGAAAGAGGTATTTGGGCAGTAAAAACCCAAAGCTGAAAGGTGAAGGGTTGTCTTCAGTAATTGTCTGGAAATATGGCATGATTTGAAATGTTCATCTGATCTCACTGTTGGCTATATAAAGGGCATCTTAGAGCCTTCATTTATTCATATTGCTATCTTTTTACTCTTAAACGGGCTTGTTTTTACCAACTTTAAAGTTCTCACTTTTCTTCGTCAGATTTTTTCCCTTTTTCTTATTTCGATACATTTTTTTCCTTTTTTTTTTTATAATTTCTTCTAGTGCAACCTCTAAGGGTTCAAAGAGTTACAAAGTAGTTACAAGGGGAGGTTGGCTTTGGCAGTAGAGACGAAGGTGATAGGGTCCATTCTGTTATTGTAGGAATAGACTATTCTAGGGTTGTTTTATGGCTAAACCTAATGATTAAGGAAGAGCAAAAAAAGGTAGAAGATAATGCTTGTGTTAGGAAAGAATGCATCTATCAGAGCATAGATGATCTTGTGGCTACTGTCGACTTTGAGCTTAAAAACCCTTGAGTTCTAATGCCTAAGGATAGCCTAACTTCTTTGATTGACCTTTATTTTTCTTCTACTATTTTCCTTCTGAGGTCTAGTCTTTTATTCTTTCTTCCTTTATCCCTTTTATTGAGCCAGCTCTAGTTAGCGTTACTCACTTCTCTTTTTCGTTTGGGGAGTCTTTTTACCCCTTCTTTTTCCACTGATATTGTGTTACTCACCATTGTTTCTACTCGAAGTCCTGGTCCTATTCAAAAGTTTGAATCTTTTGACAATGATGGCTCTGAAGATGAGGAGGGCTCTGATGGAGAGTAGAAGGAGAAGACTAACTAGGTTAAAAAGGATGGGGAAGATAAGAGGGAGTTTTCCTCAAATTTAAAGGACATGGTTTAGGTCCCCTTATTCAACTTTTTTTTTTTTAAGTTTAAACCCTAAAGATGTGATTAAGAGCTTAAATGACAGGGTTAATCTTGAAAAATACCCTAACATGTGCTATACTCATCATGTCCAATCTTTGAGGGTCAACTTTGGCTTTCCAAAGAAGAGGTACAATATATCAATGTTGACTATAAAGGATCATGTCTTTACTATCATAAAAGGACACCAACTCTAGGTGTATTATACTCGATAATGGCCAATCTGAAGTTTTTTTTTACATCTTTTTATTGTTGAATTCTTTACTTTCTTACAATTTATTTATCACTCAAGTCATTCTAAATTCTTTTCGATACAATGTAGCTTTTATTATTCTTTGTAAAAACGTAGGTATTATTCATTCTTTGCCTTTATTTAAGAGTTCTTTTTAGTTAAGAAACACCTATACAGTTAGAGATGGTCTATATCATAGCTCATATAGCCAAAAAGATATTCATGGGCTACCTGAGCTTAATAAAAAATTGAAAAATGCTCTTCCTTTATATTCATAAAAAAAAAAAAAAAATAGCAAGCTCAAGGTGTGGGAGATTTTGAATTAACCTAGGATTTTTGATAATGTACTCACTCCTTTCATAATGAATGACCTCAATGCTCAAGACTAAATTTTGGAATTCACCAAAAAAGGAAAGCTGGTTATTGATGTATCTAAGTTGACCTCTCCTAAAGTAGTGAATAAGACCATATACTGGCATAGGTTTAAGGTAACCTCATAGGGTATTTAATTTTGTAAATTTTTTCTAACACTTATCTCACCTTGTAGATATGTCTGACAAAGCCCAACTTTGTAAAACCTTTAAATTTCATAAGTTCCTTCACTAACTATAACTGAAGAAGGGCCAAAATAGCTTATGCAGCTCAGGGTTCCCTTCTAGGGAGAAATTAAAATAATTGATCCCTTAATTATTCAAAAGTCAAGCTTTGTAGCTCAAGCTCCCGTCAAAGCCAAAGGTAAGTAAAATGTGATGGTAGGTCGAGAGGCCCTTCCCTCTAAAAACCAAAAACTAAGGCATCCTCTTTCCTAGCGGATCTTGAGGTCTAAATCTTGAGGCCTACCTCGGAGTGCTTCTCTACTAGCTTGAAGTATGATGCTAGTGTGAATCCTTTTGAGAATGCTAACGTGGCTAGAAAATTCATGAAGGTTACAGTCTCTTAAAGGAGTAAGTTATCTTTTAGCTTAGCTTTTATATTATTTGATGGATTCCAATATTTTCCAAGTATAAGCTCATTTTTTCCTTTTGTAGTTTGTGAGAAGCTTCTAGCCATTCCTTTTAATATAGCCAATGATGGCATGCATCACACTTACCTAACTCTAGCTTACTTTTTGAAGACTAAATAAGACATCAGAAAGTTTACTTAAGAGAACTACAAAAATAATGACATGATTACGAAGCTTTAAACTAGGTTTTTTGTCTTGCATAAAAAGGAAAATGAGTAGAGGAAGAAGGCTAAAAACTTAGCCGTCAAACTAGAAAAGATATAGGTTTAGAAGGCCTTAGCTAAGTTTGTAAAAGAACAAGCTGAGCTCAAACTCAATGAGCTTAGGCTAAAATTGCCAAGTTGAGGGTTGAGTTTGAGGTTAAGCAAAAAGCTAGGGATGAGGCAAAGGGAAAGGGCAAGCAAGTGATTATCCAAGAGTTCATGTCTTCCAAAAGGTATTCTAACCTTTAGGTCTAATTCTACAGGGATAACATCCTTAGCACCTTTGAGCTATGTAAGGATAAAGTGTTGTTCAAATATGCAAGTCCAAACTTTGACCTCTCCAACATCAGATTGGACAACTTTAAGACCAGATCTCCAGTTCAGTCTTAAGAGGAAGAGGATGATGAGGATGAGGATGCAACCATGGATGTCGAACTTAAAATTGCCCTTGGCCCTAAAACCGAGGGATTTTTTACTGCTGAGAAAGGTGGAGACTAAAGAGGAGGAATAACTTCTTTTGTTTTTTTTGTTTTTAGTTTTTTAAGTCTAAGGTTAGGTTTTTGTAAAGACCTTTGTTATAGCACTCTAAAAATTTTTGTCAAATCATTCTTTATAATCAAGTCACTCGATTAAAATTTTGTCAATAGAGTGAATTAAGTATACTTTTGTCCAAGTCTTAGTTTTGCATTTTCTTTTTGCCTTTCTTTTATGCTTTGTCTTCATCCAACATTTAGATCAAATAGTTTCCAAGTCAGAGCTCGAATAAAACAATGTGTTTTAACATATAAATTAATTTGGTAAATCAATCTCAAAGATTTAACAAGTCCTAGCTCAAATAAGGTGAGCTTGATCAAATTTAACATGAGGACTCATTAAATTAACAAATCCCAGCTTGGTTCATTTTGGCTACAACCTTCTTAAGAATAGTTGTAAGGACTTAGATTGAACAACTCAGATCTGAGCTTAACTCAAAAGTACAGGATATCGATCTTTATAGGCACCACAGCTTTTGTTCTAAATGCTAGGTTAAAGAGAATTTTCCTTTTAAGGACTTTTATGGTTGTTCTCAAAACCCAAGGGAATATAGGGAGCTCGTTCGCTCATTTGCCCTTTACTTCATCTAGCTTCTTTTTTAAGGCTTCCAATATAGCTTTGTTAGATACGTTGGCCTCACCATAAAATTGAAAGTGGGTGACCGAGGTGAACCATATATCAATATAAAGGTTGGCACGCTACTCTTTGAACCTCGGGCTATCAAATTGTATACCATTATATGTTATTATAGACTGAGGTAAACCAAACCTGTAGACTATGTTCTTTCAAACAAACTTTTCAAATTGAGCTTTTATTGTTATAGCTAAAGTCTCAACTTCGAGCCATTTTATGGAGTTGTCCACTATTACTAATACAAATCTTCTCTGCCTTGTTACTGGGGTGAAAGGTCTGAGAACGTCCATTCCCTATTACATGAAAGGCCAATGACTGATAATAAGGACTAGCTCAATTGATAGAAGATATTGTACATGGGCGAATCTCTAGCATTTATCATATTTCTTTATCCCATTCATCTAATCGCAACAATTAGTTGACTCGTGGAGGAGAAATCAATGAGCATAGCAAATGCTATGATGCAATCCCATGGCTTTGAAGATGTGGGCAAAGGACAATTTTAAAGAAAGGATTGAAAGAAAATATTACACAAGCCAAGATATTGCTCAAAGATATTGAGGAAATATGTCCTTTCAATAATTGTGACCCCAAAGAATGAATTGAAGGGTTCAAATTTTATAAACGAATTTAGCTGATGATGTATTTAAAATAGCTTTAACATTTATCAAATTACCAAAATCCAAAATTTTTTAGAGAGTACCTTATGTATTGGTCTACAAAAAATTTACAAATTATCGAGTTATTTCATTGATCATAGCCTTAATGAAGATTATCAACTCTAAAATTCAATCATGGTTAAATGAAAATAAAGTGCTCAAATTCATGCCCCTTTAGGAGTTTAAGCCTTTAAATAAGCTAATTTCGACTGAATTGGAACAGGACATGATTAGTTAAAAAAATGGTTATGTTCATTCTTGAAAAGAATCACCAATCCTCTAAAAATTATTTTCACAAAAAAATTTCATTCTTTCTAAAAGAACATTTCCTTTTTTTTTTTTATGATCAAGAAATTATCCAAGCTATCTTTGTCAAACAATCTTAAACTTTATCAAAGAAAGGAAGGAATTTTTAGTATTTACATATCCTAACCAATTCGTGCAACACGTTGTAATGCTCAATGGTCAAACTAAAAGCTACTCATTTCCAGTCAAGACCAAAGAGAACCAAGATTGCCCTTGGTTGACAATTATGCATTGACGTCTTTTTATGCAATAAGAAGTCAAATGAAATCATGCTTGCATGAAAATGTTTACATGGATGAAAAGATGTATACTAGTTGCTACTTTTTGTATATAGCTTGGAAGTGCCCAGATCAAGTAATAAAGTGGAATATTCCAGTATCGTCTCCTTAGGGATTATAGAATGTATTGTTGGGTTACTTATAAGTACCAAAGGTGAAACCCTAATAGCTTACATCTAAACAAAAGGGATTTTAAGGTTTGGTTGTAGGGAAAGGTAAAGATTAAAGGTGATATGTAAGCAAGGATCTTGACTTTACCAATTGTCACTTAGGAAGTAAAAGATTAATACCAAAAACTAGATCTAATAAAACAAGATTTAAAAGATTAGAGTAGGCTGAATGCTTAAAGAAATCTTTGAAACATATATTGCAAGAAAAAGAATTTATAGAACAAGAAAATAAGTATAGGCCAAATCTTGCAAGAAAATAAAAGAAAACTTTGATCAATCTTGGAAAAATAATGCTTGTCAAAAATTAAAGAAAAAAAAGGTTTGCTAACTTGAAAACAAGAAAAGAGAGATCTTGAAAATAATGCATCTTAAATTAAAAGAATTTAAAGAAAACAAAAGCTTTGTGGTTATTGGCAATTTGCCACCTAAGCCAATAACTTACCTAAAGAACTAAAAAACTAAAAGATCTAAGAAAGGGAGAAGAGAGGAAAAGTAAGAGATGATAAAAATGAATGAATAGCCTCCCTATTTATAGTGGAGGGTTTGGCCAATAGGAGATAGGCTTCATAAGAGTTTGATTTCAATTCAACTACAATCGGATGAGCTTAATCTTGGTCTTTAAAGCTTTATAGCTGAATGAGAATCTCTATGTTTAAGTGTTCTTGGTTGAATGGTCTCTTGAGCCTTATTTGCATCTTGATGAAACTTTGAATAATCTCCTTCATTAGATTCAGCTAAGGCTTGGAGTTCAAGAACAAGATGATTTTATCCAAGTCTAAAATTTCAAATGAATAAAATCATACTCCAAATTAAATTCTTCAAGGCTAAGTAACAAACTTCATGGTGAGCTTTAAATTTTTTTTGGTAGAATGCACCTAGCCTTCATTGTGAAAAAAATACATGGTAGCTCTCTTTGATTGCCTTGGCTAAACATGATTAAGCTTGTAGAGTCCATGATTATGCAACTTGTTATGTTCCCTTGCATGGCCAAATGAGTAGAGTCTTTGTGCAACAAATTTTCTTCATGGCTAAGCAAAGGAGTCATGCTTGGCCAAACATGATGGAGTCCAAGTAAGCTTAGAATTGCATGCAATCCTTCTTTCATGTGTCTAAATACATCATGGGAGAGTTCTTATGTAAATTCTATGGTTGCATGAATGTGGATCAAGGTGGATGGCATTGAGTTTCCTTTGTATGCTTGCATGCATGGCTTACATGAAAATGAAGTTCTTAAGCTTGAAAACCTAAAACCATGAGAATAACATGAGAAGCACCAAAAATAATCCAAATTTAAATTTTAGCACCATTTTTGACATGTAAAAACTCTATATGTTTTGGTGCTTTCATACCCCCATACTTAAATCTTTGGTTGTCCCCAAGCAAAACCTTAAATCAACAAAACTAAAGTACATTATAAAAATCCTCAAAGTCAAAATTTATGCAAAACTCTTATCAAGTACTATTGCATAATACAAAGTTAAGAATAAACATAAAGTTACAAGAATTTTCTTTAAAAGTAAGCTTTTCAATATCTTATGCTATTCATACATACAAATCTACTGAATCTTTAGTTCATGCCTATAACTTAAGTAAACAAAATGTAAAACACTCCATCACATTTCAACTCAAAGATAGAATAGACTGTATATATTCACTGTCCCCATCCCTCTCCACTAATGTTAGACTTACATATTTAACTCAAGATCAAAAGGTCTTTTAGGCTTGTAATATAAGGCTTTGGTCAAGATAGGAAAAAGGAAATTTTTAGGCTCTAAAACCTTAAGCTTACTTTCTTTACACATTTTAGACTTTGAACAAGTGGAAGCTTTTTTTACAACTTTGACTTGTAAGGCATCGTTTTATTCTTTTATATTTATGACATTTTTTTTTAAATTTAGACATTTTTGGCTTTTATTAGCTTTGCCTTTCATGATTGGTATTTTCTTCTTTTCATTTTTTTCCTTGTGCCTTCCTTCCTCTTAAAATCATAAACATGTCTAAACATAAGTAAGAACAATGGGTTAGGTAAAACAAAAGAAAAGGATAATAATAATAAAAAAAAGGCTTATTGGCTTATAATGTGGATAAAATAAACAAAGAAAAGGGAAAATATATTAGGCTCAAAGTAACGTACTAGGGATGCATTATGATGGGGTGGTTTGAAAAAAGGCTCAAACGGTCCAAAGAACTACCTAGATTATTTCTTAAGTCAAATACAATCTAAAATTTTACCTCAAGGGTTGAGTAGGTGAATTTTAGAGCACATATTCAAATCTTTAAATCTCATGTAAGTCCACATTTCACACACTTTCACAAAAATCATAGCATTTCATATAAAGAGAATAGAAATATATGCATACAAATCATATCCAAAGAAAAGCATGCTTATGAATTCTTTTCAAGTTCCACTATATCCATACTTAAACTCCATATCAAACTTTAGTCATTTAAAAAGAATATGTGTAATTTTAACTAAATGAATATCATAATGATAGTTAGCATGTTAATTTGGTTTAAAAGAAAAGATGAGTTACGATTTCAAAATCCTTCGAGTTAAAAAGTTTTCTTTTTCCCCAACACTTAAATCGAGCAATATATCGAGAACATAACAATGGGGAAAAAATACCCTCCAAAATTTTTTTTAAGGCTGAATCTTAATTACATGAGGCATCTTCCTTGCTTCTCTTCATCCCTAAAAATGAAACAACTTAAACAAAAGCATTAAAAACTCACTTGTCCTAATAAAATATAAAAAAATAAAAAAAATCATAACCATTAGTGTAGAACTTAGGTTGTCTCCAAAGCAATGCCAATTTTGGTCAAAAGCTTAACCATCCCTAAATCATGGTTTAGATAAATAGACCACTTCCTCCATTTGTCTTATGGTTCCCTCTTGGTATATCTTCAATCGATGACCATTAACCTTGAAAAGTTGCCTTGTTTTTTCATCCATGATTTTTACAGCTCCATAAGGAAAAACTTGAGTCACAATAAAGGAATCACTCCATCTTGACTTTAACTTCCCAGGAAATAGTTTAAGTTTGGAATTAAAAAGCAACACTTTCTGTGTAGGCTTAAAATTCTTTTCCATTACCTTTTTATCATACCATTGCTTTAATTTTTCTTTGTACAACTTGGTATTTTCGTAGGCTTATAGTCAAAATTCGTCAAATTCATTTAATTGCAATAGCCTTCATTCATTAGCTAGAGTTTGATCAAGATTCAAATTTTAGATGGCCCAGTAAGCTTTATGTTCTAACTCCATAGGTAGATGATAGGTTTTCCCATAGATTATTTGATGGGGAGACATTGCTAGATGGGTCTTATGTGCCATCTTGTAAGCCTATAATGAATCATTTAATTTGGCTACCTAATCTTTCTTAGAAGGATTAACTATCTTTCCAAGAATCTTTTTTATCTCTCTATTAGAGACCTTAACCTACCCACTTGTTTGCGGATGATATGCAGTGGCAATGTTGTGGTTCACTTCATATTTGGCTAACAATTTTTTAAAGATTTTGTTACAAAAAAGAGTGCCTTCATCACTGATAATGGCTCTAAGCATGATAAACCTTTAAAATATGTTATTTTTCAAAAAGCAAAGTACTACCTTGGCATCATTAAAAGGTGAAGCAATTGCTTTAACCCATTTTGAAACATAATCCATAGTTAGCAAAATGTATAGATTCCCATAAGATGACACAAACAGCCTCATGAAATCTATTCCTTAAATATCAAAGATTTCAACTTTTAAGATGTTGATGTGGGGCATCTTTTGTCTCTTAGTCAAGTTTTCAACCCTTTGGCACCTATCACATTGATCAGCAAAATGTATACATCTTTAAACTGAGTAGGCCAATAGACACCATATTGTATTACCTTAGCTACTATTATTCCCTCTCTATAGTGCCCTTCATATTTTGAGGCGTGGAATTGTTATAGAATGCTTTCTATCTCCTTTTCATAAATACATCTTTTTAAAACTTGATCTTTACATTGCTTAAATAAGAAAGGGTCATCCCAAATATAATACTTAACATCATATAATTTTTTTTTATTGATAAGTTAAGTTAGGTGGGAGAACAGGTTGAAGAACATTACCCGTAAGATAATTTACTAGATCAACATACTGTGGTGGTTTTTGAATGGCCAAGAGTTGTTTATCAGGAAAGAACTCTTAGATGGCTTTCTCATCCTTATCCTTTCTTTTAATCTTTGGCAGGTGATCTGTTACATGATTTTCACACATTTTTTTCTTGTTTATCTTCATATCAAACTCTTATAGTAATAGTACCAATCTGATCAATCTAGGTTTTGTAGCTTTTTTCGTGATCAAATACTTGATGGCAACATGATATGTGTATATAACTACTTTTGTTCCCTTTAAATAAAGCCTAAAATTTTCAAGTGTGAAGACTACAATTAATTCTTTTTCTGTTGTAGCATAATTGAGCTGTGCATTTTTAAAAGTCTTACTTGCATAATGAATGGGGTGGAAGATCTTATCTTTTCATTCCCCTAAAATAGCCCTAACTTAAAATCACTTGCATCACACATTAATTCAAAGGGTTGTTTCTAATAAGGCCATGAAAGAATAGATGCAGTGATCAACTTATCTTTTAAAAGTTGGAATGCTTTAGCATAGTTGAGAGGTGAACTCGAACTTGACATATTTTTCCAATAGTTGGCATAATGGCCTAGAGATTTTAGAGAAGTCATAAATGAATATTTTATAAAAGCCAGCGTGCCCTAAAAAACTTATAATCTCCTCGATTGAAGTTGGTTGAAAAAGTCTTTCAATCATATCTATTTTGGCTCGACCCACTTCTATCTCTTTTGTAGATACCTATTTCCCAATTCTTGAACTATGAAATGACATTTCTCCTGGTTTAGTACTATATTAGTTTCTTCATGTCTTTGGAGCACCTTAGACAAGTTAGCAAGACATAATTCAAAGTTTTTACCAAAAACTACAAGATCATCCATAAATACCTATAGGATTCTTTTTACCATGTCCAAGAAGATTGCCATCATGAACCTTTGAAATGTTGTAGGAGCATTGCATAACCCAAAAGGCATTTTTCTAAAGGCAAAAATGTCATATGGGCATGTGAGAGTGGTTTTCTTTTAATCTTGAAGGGCTATGGGTATTTGATTATAACCAAAATATCCATCTAGTAAGCAATAGTACTCATATCCTACCAACCTATCAAGCATTTGATCTACAAATGGCAAGGGAAAATGATCTTTGTGAGTGGCTTTATTTAGCTTCTTGTAATCCATGTAGACCTTAATCCAGTTACAGTTTGTGTGGGGATCAACTCATTATCCTCATTGGTTACTATTGTCATGCCCCCTTCTTTGGTACTCACTGAACTGGGCTTACCCATGAGCTATTTGAAATTGGATAGATAATTCTTACATCTAGCCACTTGATGACTTTTTTCTTGACCACCTCTTTCATAGTAGGATTTAAACACTTTTATTGTTCAATTGTTCCCTTTTGCTCATCTTTTAAATGGATTTTGTGCATACATATGGTGGGGTTAATTCTTTTGATGTCTGTTATTGTCCAAGCAAATGCCTTTTTATGCTTTTTAAACACATCTAGCAACTTTGCCTCGCTTTTAGCTCAATGCTAAAAAAATAACAATTGGAAGAGTGGATGCTTCACCCAAGAATGCATACTTTAAGTGGGATGGGAAGGGCTTCAATTCTACCTCTAAAAGTTTATCAATGGATGGTTTAATGGTTGTTTTCACCTTATATTCTATCATTACACTAGTGGTTATGACTCCAACTATTTCCTAAACTTTTTTGTGCACTTTCATGTGAAAAACCTCCTTCTAATTATGTATAGTCATTGTTAGTTCCCTCTTTTGCATATCAATTATGGCTTTTCCTATCCTTAAGAAAGGTCTCCCAATATGATTGGCACCTTGACCTCCCTATCAATTTTTATGATTACAAAATATGCAAAGAGCATTAGCCTTCCATTTATACCATTAATTTTTCAGCCACTCCTTCTAGCTATCTGATAGATCCATTAGCCAACTGGATTGTGGTTGTTGTTGGTTTGAGCTTTCTTTCCCCCAATTTATGGGAAACAAATAAAGGCATCACATTAGTATTGGCACCAATATCACACAAGGCTTTATCAAAATACTAATTTCTAATAATGCAAGGAATGGTAATACTCCTCGGATCACTTAGTTTAGGTGGGATCCCTTTTTGTATGATAGTGCTGCTTGTTATAACGTATAGATTCGTAGACCTATCACAAGACATAAATTAAAGGAGTCACCACCAATTGTTTTTGTTTAGGTGTGATTGGCCACCAAACCGAATCTGTCCCATTTAAAAATGAGTCCTAATTTGACTTGCTATCTTTAAATAGCAGATTCTTATCCACGAAACCAAATTTTAGGTTCAAAAGTGCAGTTATGCATAAAGAATGTTATAGTACCCTTTCTGCACCCATCTAAAGGATGGTATCAATTTGATTTCAAATTATCCAAGCCTTAATCATATTTATGATTTACCAAAATATTTAATATTGAAAATTGATCTTAAAAATCACAATGCAAATAATAACATGCAATAATAATATAATACATCATGCAATAATAATATAATAAATCATAAAATAATATAATAATATAATAATATAATATAAATTATCATGCAATTAATATAATCATGCAATTATGCAAAATATATTTAATAGTTTATTTAAAATAAAGATAAAATAATCATGCAATTAACTATCATACAATTATGCAAAATATCATGCAATAAAATAAATACTACATATAAAAAAATATATAAAAAAATCAAATAAAAAATAAAAATCAAATAACAAAAAAAGTTCAAAGCAAATGATAAACAAAGAAAGAAAAGGGAAAACATATGCTACAGGTTAGGTCAAAGTGCAAGTTAGCACGCGAGTCAATAGGTCACATGTGGGTCAAGCACTTCCCAAAACAGCATCGTTTTGCCTCAATATAAAAGGCACTTCTCAACCTTTTTCATCAAACTTAAAACTCTTTCTTTCTCTTTAGAAACAATTTCTTTACCTTCTCTCTAAGAATCTTTGCTGGAAACTTCAAATGATGAGTATGAACCTAAATTCTAGCACCATGAATTTCAAAAGGCCACCAAAATCTTCAAATGAGCGTAGAATCCACCTAGAAACTACCGTTTTGGACACTGTTGACTCCACTATAAATTTACATCCTTGTTAAAAAATTCATTAAAAAACCAGAACTTTATATACAAACCTAGACAAAAATCCAAAAAAAAAAAAAACTAGAACTTCCCTCTAAACTTAATATCCCAGAATCAGACCTAAACACCTTAAAAGCTCCATAATCAAGCCAACCAAATAATTTCCCAAAACCAAAAACCTTAAACTTAAAATAGTCCCTAAAATTTTCCAGAAAAACTAACCCATAACAAAGAACACAAACTCAATATCTAGAAAAAGAAAAATCCCAAAATTAAAAATACTAAACCCTCAACTAAAACCATAGAATCCCTTAAAAAAATGATAGTTTTCATTCAAATTTGTTTATTGCCTATCTGATTTTCGTGTCTAAATTTCTTTTTTTTTTGTTTATGTTTTCTAGTTGGTTCGTTATAAGGATTTAATCATTTTAAATTTGGAAAATCAATCAACCAATCTGTGTTGAATGTGATTTTATTTGATTTGGTTTTAATGTGAATTGATTCTAGAATTAAATCCCAAAATTTCTCAAAATCATCCTCACCGAATTTCATTGAAACTTTCCCTTCTTTTTTTCTAATTTTTTTGACTTTTTTGAGAAATAGGTAAAATTAGACCAAAAATTAAGTTAAATCAAATTAAAAATTTTCTAATGGGTCTGAAGCTTCCTAATCGGCCTAATTTACAATTGAAGTTCATTTTTCGGTTTCAAAAAATTTTTGATCAAAATGAGTTTCTATAGTTGCCCTCTTTGCACAATTTTTATGAAATAGGAATTGTGCAAAGATATAGATAGCCATTGTCTCTGGTTTAACTTAAGGATCCTCTAAACAGAGGTATGCAATTTTTTTAAAATGAATTAAGAAATGGGCTCTTCTAAATAAAGGCTCAACAACTATAAACTGAGATATGGGCTCCTTTAAACAGAGGTTAAAAAACTTTAAAATGAGAAATGGGCTCATTTAAAGAGAGGCTAAACAACTTTAAAATGAAAAATGGCTGGGACTAAACTGCAAAGTCAAAAAATGACTTGGACTTAGTTAAGGTTAGAAATAAGTGATTGGAACTAAATCATAAGTCAAAATAATAAATAACTTGGATTGAGTCGAGGTCAAAAGTAAGTGACTAGGATTGAACTGCAAGGTTAAAAAGAAAGACCTAGATTGAGTCAAGGTTGAAAATAAGTGATTGGGACTGAACCACAAGTTAAAAAAATAAATTATCTAAATTAAATCAAGATCGAAGAAGAGTAGGCTAAGTCTACATTAAAATATGAGATCAAACGACTCACAAATTTTTACAGATCATACCAAGAGGTCTTATAGATCATCTTCAGATATCTTAAAAAAAAAGATTCTCTAAAATAAAGGCTTTCATAATTTTAAAATTTGAAAAATCTTCTCCTTGCTAATTTTGTTCGAGTCCAAAAAAACTGAAAACTCTTAATTTGAAATCCAAAGATTCACAATTTGGAAATTCAAATGTTTCTCATAAAACTTCAATGATTTGCAAGGTTTCTTAACAAAAATTGAAAGATTATACCAAAAAAACTTCGTAAAGATTTCAAAATCCACAAAGATTCAAGCTTCGTAAAAGTTTCAGAATCACAAGAATGAAAATTTGCAAGACTTCAGATTCACAAGAATGGAAGATTTACAGGAATTCAGATTCATAAGAAATTCAAGTTTGCAAGAGATTCAAATTCACAAGAATTTCAAAGATTCGCAAAAGATTTACAAACTTTAATTCACATACAGGATTAAAAAATTCATGTTCAAAAGATTTTTGTTAATGATTCACATTCAAGTTTTATATTTCAAAGTTCATAGCCAAAATTTAAATATTCTCATTTAAAGAATTTTGGGATTCACATCTAGAGGTTCAAAAATTCTCATTCAAAAAATTTTGGGATTCACATCCAAAATTTCAAAGATTCTCATTCTAAAAGCTCCATATTTAAAAAAATTGAAAAGTTTTCCTAGTAAAAAAAATCTCATCATGAAAGATCTTCCTCATTCGAGGATTCAAAATTAAAAAATTCTCTCCAATCAAAGTCAAATTTGGTATGCAATAAATACCAATGCAAATGTCTTCTATATGTTACAAATGTAACAATCCTGATTCTCACTAAATGATGCAAATCATGTCTTAAACAATAGTACAAATGTCATACTATGATTCAAATATTCACTACATGATGTAGATGCATGCCCCAATCATGATGCAAATGCAATTATTAAGGATTTAAATACAATGTAAATACAATGTATGTAATGCGGATGTTATTAAATCAATGTCATGAAATCCCAATTATGGTAACAAGATTCTCAAGACTGCACTACCTCATATATTCTTTCTCAGCTTTTCAATATTACTAGCTCAAAACAAATTCCATTATTCAATCATGCTATTTTCCTCATATGGTCACAACTCATGGGTTATGTTAACCAATCCATCATTGTGTTCATCATTGGGTAACCTTATTTGCCCTTTTCAAATCATCTTCTCAAGCTTTTCTCACTTATGTCATCTTAGATTTCTTTCGAAGGGATGGAAAAATATTTTATAAACATTGTCATTCACTTATTTATCATCATTTTAATTCATGACAAATTTTATACATTTCTCCAATTCATTCAGGGGATGCAAACTTGTTAAAGAACAAAAAAATAAGTATTCATTATCGAAAGGAAATCTGATCAAGAAAAATTAAAGATGGATAAAAGTAAAATAGTATGGCTATTTAAATGAGATATCAACATCCATAATAATGACTGTTTAGACAATTTTGAATACTAACTTATAACTTTTTCTCAAAAATATATTCTATCAATGTCTTGATCTTTGAACAAAATCCATATCCCAAGGGTCTTCAAATAAAGTTGTTTTCCCAAGTCTCTATTTTTTTTTTTACTTAAATCGACCTTATGGGTTAGTTTAAGTCTTTCTTTTTTTTTTACATTTTTTCATTTTTTTTTATTTCTCATTCTCCTTAATCCATCAAAGACACTTTGATCAAAATCCTAAACAATCCAATGGCAAACTTGCCTTAGTGCAATTCAGAATTCTTTAATTCGAGTATTCATATTCAATCAAAATAGACTTTTAAGGGACGTAACATAGGCTAGGATGAAGGGTTATGAAAAAAATAGATAAAATAAGCCTAAACTATTTGGAAGCGTAATCAAAACCAATGATAATTTCTTTTCATGTAGGGCACCTTAACATTATGTCCCATCAATTTCTTTTTCTTTTTTTTTTTCTTGTTTTTCATCATTTTTCAAGAAAAATTTAAGCACAAAAGGGCTTTACCATCAGAATCACTAAGGATAAATAAGCTTCATAAACTTTGCCCCTAATGTGGGGGTGATCCTTGGTTAAAGTTCCTCAAAAGAAAATTTTAAAAGGCTCAAATGGGGTAGCAAAGGATAATTTTACTTTTTTTTGTGAAAGATAAAAGAGAAATGGCCATTTCTCATCTTAAACATGAATACTCTTAACGAAGAACGTTTATTAATCAAGAGCAAACTTGTGAATGAACCATTGCAAAGATTATTTATTGCATCACTTTCACTTTTTAATAAGTGAAATTATTCACCATATTTATCTTTTTTTATCAATAGTCCCTATGAATCAACAATCTCAATTCATCAATCATATCATCATGAATGATTTTTTCATAATCGAATCCTGAATTATTGTCATGACAGTCTGAACATTCATTATTTAGAATCAAAGAAAAGATATGGAGAAAAGATGTGAGAAGGTAAAAGTATAAAATAATAATTCACATGAAAGAGGAAATGTCATAAAAATGTATCATATCTACCATTTTTATTGAAATGATGAAAAAATAAGAATAAAAATCAAGTACATAAAAAAGTCCATTATTCTAAAAAAATCTTAGAATAATAAATAGTTTCAATAAATATTTTCAAATCTTTCCCTAAATTATGCCATTCAATGATCAGGTAGAGGCCTTTGTGGACATTCAACTCTCCTAATTCGTTGAAGCTCATTGAGCTTACTCGAATCAAACTTTGCACTTTATGCTTGAAAGTAAAAAAAGTTTTTATAAAGTGACCCATATTCCCATTATGGTAATCACATATTAGTATTGTACCATTTGGGATAAGGTGGTTTTAATGGTTCGAAAAGAACTAGGGATACTAGGTCATTCTTGACCAATTATTGGAATAACTCAGTATAGGTTATGGGGATAAGATCAATATGAGCTCTTTCTTGGTTGCCCTTAAATCTTTCCAAACTACTCGCTTAATTGTAATTCCTTGAAACTGGCATATTGACAAAACTAGGCCCATGTGTAGGTGCTTGAAAGGCTAATTGATAAAGACTTGGAGCGTGTTGTTCATGGTAAGGAAATGAGGCTAGTAAGGGATTTATGCAACATTTTTGGCTGTTAGGTAGTAAGTAAGATGAACATATAGTGGATATAGATCATAACTTCTAGATTATTGCTCCTCAAAACTCACTGTTTGGGCTTCATCTTTTTCTTTCTTAGGCATCCCACCTTTTTTGGCACTACTAGCCTCCCCCTTATCAAGCTTGCCACTATTGATTGCATTTTCAATAATCTCTTCTAAGATCATTACGTCAGAAAAGCTCTTTGTTACGTTCTCTAACATATTTTCATAATAGGGTGTTTTCAAGGTACTAACAAATAATACTATCATTTTTTTCTTAGTAAGAGAAGGTTAAACTTGAACAGCCATATCATTCCATTATTGGTCATATTTTTTGAAGGACTTTATTGCCTTTTTTTCTATGCTTTATAAAGTAAGGCAATCAGAGGCCATATTAATGATATGGTGATATTGGTTGATAAATGCTTGAGCAAGCTTAGTCTAATTGTAGATACAAGTTTGATCTAGCTGAACATACCACCTTACAACTGAGCCAGTAAGGTTATCTTGGAACACATGTACTAATAGCTTTTCATTACTGGTGTAAGCAACCATTTTCTGATAATACATGGTGACATAAGTTATCAAACATTTAATACCATTATACTTCTCAAACTTTGAAACTTTGAACTTTGGCTAGATTACAACATCTAAGACTAAACAGAGGCTGGCTGTATCCATTGAACCATAAAAGTTTATACCTTTAATGACTTATAGTCTCACTTCCAACAAGTTCATCTTATGTTCGGACTTGGAGTCTTCTAAACTTTTAACCATCTTCAATTCTAGCTTCTTATTCTTCTTAAAGTCATCTAAGTTAGGGACTGAGATTGACTCTATTGCCTTTTCAGTGAAGACAAGATTAGCAAAACTTTGAAATTGCCCTTGAGTTGGTGTAGATGGCTTTTCTATGTAAGTGTACCCTGCAGGAAATGTGAACTATTATGGTGACATACCTTTAGTGGATTGAGCTTGATATGGGCTGTAGCCAAGAAGGTACAAAAGATCAACAACATCTTGCAATGGATAGTCTTTAGGTCTTCCAAAATTTTGCTGAACTCTCATTTTAGCTCTTCTTGGGCACTCTCCAACTTCTCAATACAACTTGCATTGTCTTGCTCCATTCTTTTGGCTTGGGCTTGAGTGTTATACTAGTGGTGAGTTCGTCAAGTTATCCTTGAACCTTGCTATACCATAATTAGGGTGCATATTTAAAGTGATGTTTATGGAACCATCCAATTATAAATGAAATTGAATGCAAAAATGCATGAATGCAATAAAGAGGATTTAATGATGTGAATGCATGTATATACAATAAAAGAAAAGGGGTTAGTAAACATGATATATACAAAGTACAATATAATATATACAAAAAAACAACGTAAAGGGTTAGTAAGCAAATAATATATATAAAGAAAATATATACATTTACAAGCAAAATAACTATCCCATCACGTATCCTATTTAGGATTTTCTAACATAAGGGAAGGCATGGCTCTAACTTGAGTTTGGACCCTTAGAGTTTACTTATATGCTAGGTTTAAAGGTTTGATAATCTAAGGGTTCCCAAATTGTTCATTACATCATTGTCCATTATAGACTAGTAAGGCATCCCAATCCTCACTCATTATAGGCCACAAGCAGAAAAGATTAAATTTGAGTGGGAGTTTTTTGCTAGCCTTTGAAAAAACATGAAATCTCACGAAGGCGTAGTTACTTTACTCATTACTAAAGGACAAACTCGGGTGTAGAGCTCTAGTTATTCATATGCAAGTGAATGACATATAGGATAAATAAGTAAATAAATAAAATACAGATAAAAAGAAAAATAATAAAATAATTTTTAAATTTATTAAGTTAGGCTTGGATAACAAGAAATCATTTACCAACCAAATCCTCAATATCCCAGTAGAGTCACCGAACTATCATAATGTATAGATTCATGGACTATCACTAGACATAGACTAAAAAAGTCACCACCAATCTTCGGTATCTTTAAATAGTAGATTCTAGTTTACGAAATCAAATTTTAGGTTCAAAAGTACAGTTACACATAAGAAAAGTTACAGCACCCTTGCAATGCTTATCAAATGATGATACTAGTTTGATTTCAAATTATCCAAACCTTAATCATATTTATGATTTATTAAAATATTTAATATTAAAAATTGATCTTAAAATTACTCAAATAGTTTGGTAGCAATTTAAGATAATTTTCTTACCTCAGAAGTATTCATAGAGACTAGTGTTTCATTCTAAAGAGATTCCATCATCGGATTCATTAATATATTTTATTTAGAATATAATCAATAAAATCCTCTGATAGTTTAGTAAGATTTATTTTAATGCAGATCTCCCAATAGTTTGGTGAGATTTTATTATGAAATTATTTTTAAAAAATATATTAAATCTTCCAATAGTTTGTTAAGATTTAATTTCATATGCAAATCTTCCAATAGTTTCGTAGGATTAAAAAATAATTTTTTTTCTTTTCATAAACATTTTTTTAAAAAATTTGGAAAAAAATTGAAAAGAAAGAAAATCAATTAAAAAAATATCATGCAAATAATAACATGAAATAATAATATAATGTATCATGCAATAATAATATAATATATCATAAAATAATGTAATAATATAATATAAATTATCATGTAATAAATATAATCATGCAATTATGCAAAATAGATTTAATAGTTTATTTAGAATAGAGATAAAATAATCATGCAATTAACTTACAAACAATTATGCAAAATATCATGCAATTAAATAAATACTAAAATATAAAAATAATATAAAAAAAACAAAATAAAAAAATAAAAAAAAAGTAAAAATCAAATAACCAAAATGAAATCAAAGCAGAAAATAAACAAAAAAAGAAAAAGGAAAGCCTGCGCCGCAGGTCGGGTCAGAGGATAGGTCAGCATGCAGGTCAATGAGTCACATGCAGGTTAAGTACTTTCAAAAACAATGTCATTTTGCTTCAATATAAAGGCACTTCTCAGCCTTTTTCATCAAACTTGAAGAAGAAAAATTGAAGAAGAAAAAGAGAACAAAAACAAAAAAAAATACTGCAGCAAACAGAACAGAAACCAGAGAAAAATACTACAGCAGAAGCAGAATAGAAACCAGAAAAAAATATTGCAGCAGAAACAGAGTAGAAACCAAAAAATATACTGTCGCAGAAACATAACAGAAACCAAAAATTATACTACAGTAGAAATTGGAAAGCAGAAACGCTGGCAACAGACATGGAAGTAGGATGCAGAAACCAGTAAAAAAACACTGGTGATAGTGAGCAGCAGTAGCGAAAACCAACCCACAATAAAAAGAAACTGAAATGAGTGGCAGAACTGAAAAAAAGGTGAGACCGAAACTGTTAGTTCTTTTGTTGTCTTTTTTGTGTTTTTGAAGTGGCGCATGTTGTATAGGAAACTCACGGCTCACGAGTCTTCTTCAGTAGAACAAACAAAGTTAACATGACGTGTGAAAACTTGCTGTGAAAAAGAAGGATTTAAGGTCTATGTTTTGTTGTTTTTTTACTGGTGGTCTCCACAAGAAGATTGTTTACCAAAAACCTTTAAACTTATGCTTCTGCATGTTTTGATTTTCCGGCCTCTTCTTTTTCTGCATGAAGTTGTTCAAATTTCATTTGGTGCATGAAGATCAAAAGGAAATTGTGACATTTTAAGGAAAGATGTAGGAAAAAATTAAAAGAAAATTGCAAGTTGATTTTTTTTTTTTTAAAAAAAAAAGTGAAAATGAAGAAATGAAGTAATCTCTTGAAAAGAGAAACAATAAAAAATAGTAATAATAAGAAATGTCATAAAATTTTTGGTCTTATGAATGTTTGAATAAACCTTTTTTACATTATTATTATTATTATTAGTATTATCATTATTTTTAATTTTATTATTATTATAGGATTATTTCAGCTTATGTTTGATTTTGATTGCTCAATAATTTGGTCTATGCATTAGTCTTTTAATGAGTATGCCTATGTCCTCTCTATTCCTAGTTGGCATTTTTTTAAAATTTAAATTAAAAATAAATAATAAGAAAAGAAAAAGAAAAGAGTAAATAATTTTTAAAAAAAAAACTTTTTTTTTTATTTTCTGCCTAAATATTGAAGGAGATCAAAATTATACTCTAAAAATAATAAATTTGCCTAAATGTTAAGAAATTATTAAATAAAAATAAATAATAATAATAAAATTTTAATAAATAGATAAAAATATAGCATATAATGATTTTTTTATGTTTTTTTAAAAAATAAAAAACAAGCTTGTACAAAAAAATATATACAAATATAAAAATCCAAGTTTTAGGAAAATTATAAAAAACGAATTTATTTTGAAAGTTTGTCTAAATGGTAGAGATTTTTAGAGAGGTTCTTAAATTCCTTAAAATTAAAACCCTAAAGTCAAAATCCTAAATTGAATCCCTAAAATTGAAACCTTAAAATTGAAGCCCTAAATTGAAACCCTAAAATTAAAATCTTAAATTTACACCCTAAATGAAACCCTAAATCCAAACTTATCCAAAACTATAAACTTGTTTTGAAATTTTAAGGATTTGCATGAAAACGTTTTATGAAATAATTTATTTCTGAATGCCGCCTAAATGCTGAGTTATTTAAGAAGTTCTATTTTATTAAAAATTTTTATACATTTTCATAACTCAAAATAAATTTGTTTCGTTAAAATAACAATTATAAAATTATAAAAATATGATGGGATTTTAAATATAAAAAGTCGCACCCAAACTCTGCCTAGATATTGGAGAGTTTAGGTGAACTCTTTATGGTTGAAAAACCTGAGTTCTAAATTCACATTTGATCATCATTTGCATTCATCTCATTTTTAGATTAATATGCACATTCATAATGCATATGAATGCTTGCTCTACTTATTGATGTTAATGTTAATTATATTGTTTTTCCTTTTTTCACTACATAGAAAGTTTTCTTAAAATTTTAGTTCTAAACAAATAAAAATAAAACAACCTTTCATGAAATATAATTGTTAGTATCCTACCTAGATGTTGGAGAGTTTGTTAATAATTATCATTTACAAAGAATATTATTTTATTATTTTAAAAAAAATGTTGTAATAAATTTTAGGTGAAAAGACTATCTTTGAATTTTGCCTTTATATTGGGGAATTTGAAGGTATTTCTTTAATCTAAAATTTTCATAATATTCCTAAATAATGATTTCATTAAGTTAATTTTCTTTCATAAAAAAAAAAAAGAGAATTATAATTAAATTTCATATAAAAAACCAAATTTATCCAAAACTATAGATAATGTATAATTAATTGGTACCAATTCTATGGGTGTCGTGAGGGTGCCAATCCTTTCCTACACGTAATCGACTCCCGAACCCAATCTTGTTTTTGTAGACCAAAACTGTCTTTCTAATAAAGCTCTAAACCTGTTATATTAAAAAAATAAATTTTTGGGTGGCCAATCATATCTTAAAAAAGATTAATGGTGATTCCTCGTGTTTTCTTCACGATCTTAAATTTTTACATCGAGTGGTTGAGTCTCTGGACTAATACATTTTGACACTCTTATAGGCAAGCAATTTATAATTTTCTCTCTCTAAATTTTCCTCTTTTTTTAATCTTTTTTCCAAGTATAAACTTGAGCATTGGAGTATAAACATTAAGACACCTTTGACTTTTGTCCTTTATTAACCTTTGAATTGTGGTTTTAAGTTTTTACCCTTTTTAGTCAACTCAGTGTCAACATTTTTGGCTCATCGAGTGGGGATAATCTCATTAAGCTAAGCTCACAATGTTTCCTAAGAAAATAATAGCAAAAGAGGGAGATAAGCTTGCTACAATTAGGACTAACACTCAACTTAGCCAACTAAAACCAAACCTACCTGTGCAGACTACCTCAACCATGGAATAATTTGAAGCGTTGACCCAACAATTACAATTCCTCAAAGAGCTCATTGAAAACCTCACATCACCATAAACATCCAAAGAACCGATAGCCACTACCTATAAAAATCCACAAACTTAGCAATTGCCAATTTACAATAATAAAAAGGCTAGCTCATTGGATTCAGATAAAGATGAAACCTTAAAAAGTTATTACCTGACCAACATTTGAACAAAAACCATTTTGAAATCCAAATAGACCACTTCAAAACCATAACCCACAGAAATTTGGAAGCTTAAATGAAGGCATTAGAAAAGGAATTTAAAAATAAAGCTTCCACTTTTGTTGACGAGTTCAAGTTTTTGGAAACTTCTCCATTCACCAAGGACATTGACCAAACTCTACCTCCTCAAGGGTTTAAAATTCCAACTATTGAGATCTATGATGCCACAAATGATCTTTTTGATCATCTTAAACTTTTTAAGATAAAAATGTTAATACAAGAAGTCAACGAGTTGTTGATGTGCAAAGGTTTCACGACCACATTTAAAAGGGCAACTCAATCCTTGAATAACAACTTTGACTCCAAATCAATCTCCACCTTCAAATAGCTTAGACATTTTTTCTTAGCCTATTTTGTTAAAAGTCGTCGAACAAGGAAAACCACATTAAGTTTGATGTTCATTTGCCAAGGATACAAAGAATCCTTGAAAGTATATGTAATGTGTTTTAACACTGAAACTCTTCAAGTTAAAAACTTAGAGTAAGTTGTGGATGTGGCTGCATTCACTATTAGGCTCAATGGAAAAAAACATTACTTCAAGCTCTTCTTTCTTTTGACCTCTAAAACATTGGTTGACCTGTTCCTAAGAGAAAAAAAGTATATCAATGCTAAATCTATAATGAAAAGAGACTGAGGTGAGAGAGAGACTTCCCCCCACCTTTGAAAAAAAAAGCAGAGAGATCAATAATCTTCTAAAAAGGAAAAACATTTATATAATGGTACTCTAAGATGATGAGTCCAAACAAAAGATTATGATAGCTATTTTGTACTGAATACCTCTCAAAAGAAGATTTCGATGCAAATCAAAAGAGATCCACAGCATAAATGGCCTAAGCCACTAAGATAAAACAACATGAGATATCTAACTAAGAGATGTGCCTTTCACAGAGATCACACCCATAACATTGAATACTACATTCACCTAATTAGTGAAATAGAAAATCTAATAAAAAAGGTCTACTGAATAGATTTGTTAACAATAAGTGATAGAGACAAATCAAAGGGAATTTCAGGAGAAAAGACAAAAAAAAACAACCAAGAAGAAACCTAAAAGTCAAGAGAGATGGTGGTGGTCAAGGTAATATTGATCATAGGCTCTATAAAAAAGATAACCAAAGAAATGATGTGGATAATTAACCTATAGTAGGGGCCATTAATGTAATTACTGATTGGACCTCAACATCAACCAAGAAAAAGTTTGACATAGGAAATGTAATGGCCATAGGATCAACGATTAAGAAATAAAAAAATTAGAAGGATGAGCCAATATTATTTAGCTTGGATGATCTAAAAGCAATCGAGTTTCCTTATGATGATGCCATTGTCTTAAATGCTGTGGTGTACAATCATGTTGTGAAAATAATGTTCTTTGATAATGGGAAAGATAAGGATCACATAGGACATACGAGGCCATTTACCACCACTTTGATTAGTTTTGAAAATAAGCAGTGATGGGCGACCTGCAAGCGTACAAAGTTGTACAAGTAATATAATGATAAGTATAGTATCATTCCTACGATGATTTAAAAAATAGAAAACTCAAGCACGAAAATTGTATGCCCTTAAATCTATACTTAGAAAAATCAAGTGAAATATTTGAAAGCTAATCAAATAAAAACCTAAAAAGATACATTATTATGAATCAATACCAAAATAAACTAAACAAGTTATGAATAACTAAAGACATGCAAAACAGAAACCAATATAATAAAACAATAAAAAACCAAAATCAATTAAAGATAAATACCATAACTGAAATCCAATTAACTATAAATTGCATAAACCAAAAGTAATAATGTAAGAATATAAGCAATACTAATCAAATGAACTAAAACAAAAATTTATAAAAATCAAATATGCAATGCCAAATTAAAACCTAATGAACTAACATGCAAACCATGTAAACAGAAACCTTAATTAACTATAAATCATGAAAATAACTTTATTTTAATTAAATAACATGCAATTAAACCAAATTAAACATAAACAGAAATTTAGTCAACTCAATATGCGAAACTAAAATGATATAAACCCTAATCTATTGTAATTCATGCAAACCCTAATCAATAAGTAATAAACTAAATTGAAACAAGATTAATTAAATGAAGAATTAACTAATCATTACCCTAAAAATGAAATAAAAACAACCGAACCTAAATTGTAATTATATCAATTTAATCATCCAAACCATATAAGCATGTGATAATTAAACTTAAATCTAACCTTAACAATGTAAACTGAATGCTTAAAGCTAATGTAAACATATAATTGAATGAACTTGAACAAAATAGAACATGAACCGCATGAATTAAACAAGACTTAAAGATAATAGAATCATAAATTATAAAGATTAAAATCTAAATAGATTGTAACTAATGTTTTTTAAACCAATTTGCATAAAAACTAAGTAAAATAGAATGAAAAGAAAGCTTTAAACCAGAGTTCAATTCAAGTAAACTTAAAATAATTTGCATAAACTAAATTGAAAAAGCATAAAACTAAAAGAGCAAGAAACTTAAGAACCAAAACTTTAAATGCTAAAGAAAACTAAAAACAAGAAAGCTATGGAATGGTCTATCACTTTTACCCATGTACACCATTTTCCTAACACTTAAATCATGTATTTATAGGCCTATAAATCCCCTAGAGTGTTCAGCTGAAGATGGGATTCCAAGAAGACTTCACATAGTTTTGGTTGAACTTGGTCTCTTTAATCCCAAAATGCTTATGAATAAAGACTCTTAAAAAAAAGCTTCTAGACCATACTTGGCTTCTAGATCTTAACCATACCATAAATTATCATATAGCAACTCATACCATACATAAACTTACCAAAAATAGATTCTTGCCAAATCAAAAAAGTATATTTTTGGCCTTACTATATTTAGCTTCCAAAAAGTTGCTTCAAACCTTTCGATATTGGTCTTCATCTTCTCTTTCATGCCTTGACTTGAATTTTTGAAGAAAAATCAGAAATTAACTTCATCTAAAAAGTTTCCTAAATGCTTATACAAAGTGTATTTATAACCCATCCAAAATTCTACTCCAAATAGAATTAGGAATACTTTACCACTAAGAAAAGAAATCCAACTCCAAATAGAAAAAGAAAACAAAATTGTCGCCTTATCATGCCACATCATCTTTCTTAACCATTAAGAAAACATTTAAATGACATGTTGTCCCATAGTAATCCCATGCTTGTGCACCTACACAAGCTACCATCGACTTGCAATAATGTGAAAGTATATTCTGCCCCTATTTAATGCTAAAATTCCTTCTTCAATTCTTTGCATGAATTTTCATCGTCTTTCTTCAAGATTCATCATCTTTAACTCTATAACACTTGCCAAAGCAAATCTTGAACATTTTTCCCATTCTTTAACTCCAAGATTTCCAGAAAATCAAGAACTTTCAAAAATATCTTAACTATCCATAACATGATCAAAATCATCTAAGAATTTTCAAGAGTCTTTAAGAATTACCAAGAATCTTTCTTTTCTTCAAGAAAACCTATAAAACAAAAAATTCACTTATTTAAGAGTAAAAAGAACATTATTTTGCTAAGAACTAAGCAAAAATCAACTATAAAAGCACTAGAAATAACCTTATAAAATAGAGTTATCAAGCAAATGCTTGTAAAAAGTATTATCAAGATATCGATCACTTTGAAGACTAAGCCAAGGAAAGTCACCTCGATTATTGAATTTATGGTGGTGGACGTTTTCTCAGCTTACAATATAATTTTAGGTTAGCTAAACCAATCAGCTATGAGAGTTGTGAGGTTAGCTTTTCACCTTAAGATTAAGTTTCCTACTTTCAATGGGATAGGTGAAGCTCAAGAAGACTAGCCTACGACCAATCAATGCTATGTAACCACTATAAAAATAAAGAAGTCTAAGGATCAAACAACTCCAAGCTTGGCCAAAATAGAAAAAAAGGCAAGATAAAAGGGATACTGAGATTAGGTTAATGAGAGAGAAAAACTAGCCTATTGGTAAGACAACAACCAATCAAAAAGAGAAGAAGAAATGAAAAGGTCTTTTAAGAGTCAAAAACCTAAATGAGCTTTTAAGCTCAAAATAATGTAAATAAAAGTTCATGAAGCTGAGCTATTTAGCATTAAATTGATACTGTGGATATTACACATTAAATCAAAAAGAAATTATACTCAACAAAACTCATACTTCACATTTTAATGCACTTTTACATTCTTTTACTATTTGAAACACTACATGAAATAACAAGCAAATTAACAAAGCAAATGAACTTACATCGAGAATCTACTTTTTCACAAAAATCAACCCTAACCTGAATGAATAAAAAAAAATCATCGATCAAAGATCTAAAACAAATCTAACCCGACCTAAACTAGCTAAAGATTTCATACTTTTCTTTTTTTCAAAGATGATTAAGAAAAATGCATACATATCGGCTCTTAGCTTGACCAAAAAAAATTAATTCAATTACTTAGAGAAACATCTAATTACTTTGCATAGACCATTTAGATATGATTGATATAGATCCTTCAATAATGGTCAACAAGTTAAATACTCCAAACATTAAACCAATTTAACAAAAGAAAAGGTGTTTTGTTCATGAAAGACAAAAAGCAATAGATGAAAAGGTAGGTAAACTATTGAAGGTTGGGTTCATTATGGAAGCTTACTACCCTGAGTGGATAGCTAATGTAGTTATCATTAAAAGGTATAACTAAAAGTGGAGAATGTGTGTTAACATCATTGACCTAAACTAAGCTTGCCCTAAAGAGCTTCTTTTTTTTAGCATAGATCGGTTAGTAGATGACAATGCTAAGTACAACCTCCTTAGCTTTATGGATAGTTTGACAATAATCATATCAAAATGCTAAAAGAAAATTAGCAAAAAATAGCCTTTGTGACTTGAAAAAGGTTTGCACTACTATAGAATGATGCCATTTGATTTGAAAATTATAGGGAAAACCTATAAAAGATGGCTAATAAAATCTTCAAAGATCAGTAGTAACATGAAAGTGTGTGTGGATGATATGACAATCAAAAGTAAAAGCTTAGATGAACATCTGAAGAACTTGGAAGAAACTTTCAACATTCTAAGAAAATACAATGTGAAGCTTAACTCATGCAAATGTGCCTTTAGAATCACCTCGAACAAATTCCTTGGGTATATGATATAACAGAAAGGTATAAAGGCCAACCTATAGAATATTCAAGCCATCCTAGATATGAAGTCACCAACCTCAATGAAAGTAGTACAAATATTGATGAAAAGAATAGCTACTTTAAGCAAATTTAGGTTTAGATTGGTAGATTGGTTCCTATCGTTCTTTAAAATTTTATAAACATATTTGATTTTCGATGGACATTATAGTGCCAGTAGTCACTCAAAGAACTCATGGAGTTTCTCTCTTTACCCCTCATACTATCAAAACCAAGAATGAAATAGCCACTTTAATGTACATAGCAATGACTGATCAAGCTATTAGATTGGTACTTATAAGATAGAAAGAAAAAGAGTAAAGATCGATATACTTTGTTAGTCAAGTCTTCATAGGAGCTGAATTGAACTACTAGAAAATTGATAAGTTGGCCTAGCAATAGTGACATCGACCAGGAAGCTAAAGTTATACTTCCAATCCCATACAATAAATATACTTCTTGATCAACCCTTTAGACAATGTTTGCAAAAACTTAACCTTTTTAGAAGGTTAATCGAATGGATTATAAAACTTATTGAGTTTGATTTGCACATTCTGCCCAAGTGACTTTCACATCACAAGTCTTTATAGATTTTGTTATTGAATATGTGTTGGTTGAACCTTTCAATGATCTTACCTTGACTCAAGAGTTGAAAGATGAGCAAGTATGGAAACTTTATATCGATAGGTCGACCAAAAGTGATAGGAATAAAGTCAGGCTGATTTTGGTTACCTTTAAAACATCAATTTAGATACTTTCTTACATTCAAGTAATAACTCTATAAAATAAAGTTATTTAGACTTGTTTTTAATGCTTAAATGAGTTGGTTTTGCTTAGTTCTTAGGTAAATAAGATGTTTTTACTCCTAATGTGCTTAACCTGCTATTTTTGAAGAAAATTTTGAAGAAAATATTGAATGTTGATTAATCTTGAAGAATGTTGAAGTTTTTTTATCAATCTTGATAGGTTCTTGGTAAAGTCTTATAAATTCTTAAAATTCTTAGAAACCTTGAAGTTTGAGTGTTGAATTAATGCAAGACTAGTGTTGTCGACCATGTAAGTAAAGAACTATTTAATTTTATTAAAGAATGCAATAAATTCATATAAGAATTGTCTAAGGAAGATTTGGCCATTATAAAAGGGTAAAAGAATAAATTCAAGTTGAATGCAAGTCCATGGTAGCTTATGTGGTGGACAATGCATGAGATTACTAATGGATGACATGGCAACAAGTCTTTTCTCATTGGTATATAGAGATGATTTGGAGGCTTATGTGGCGTGATAACTTGGAAATTTTATCCATACTTGGAGAGTTCCAAATAGCCCTTAGTTTTCCTAGTTTAAGAAGGTTTTCCCACTTTGATTTGGAAATCCCAATTTGACTTAGAATTCTTACATTGACTAGAAAGAGCACTTGGCTATCCTTCTTAGAGTTATTTTTCCTAAGTTGACTAGCAAATCTTAGTTACCAAGGCAATTATAAAAAAATAGGCAGTACATGAGGAGAAAACAACTCAAAATTTTATTTCTCTCTTCTGTAATAACTTTTTAACTAGGAGCATAAGTCTAAGAGCTAAGAAATTGATTTGAGAACAATTGATTTTAAGATTTAAGCCTAATTCAAGAAAGGCCTAAGAACTGCTAAAGCCTAGTCCAAGTTGGAGTTCTTATTCAAGGCGGTTGCCAATGGTTTAAAGGTAATTACAAAAAAAGCCCTAGCCATCATCTACCTATCATTTCTAACTTTAGGATTCTTTGTAGTCATGTTCTATAAATAGCTAGCTTAGGTATTAGGAAAAGTCATGGTTGGGATGACAGACCAATATTTAGTTTATTAGCCTTGTTCTTGTTTTTTTATGTGGTGTGATAACTTGGAAATTCTATCCATACTTGGAGAGTTCCAAATAGCCCTTAGTTTGACTAGTTTAAGAAGGTTTTCCCACTTTGATTTGGAAATCCCAATTTGACTTAGAATTCTTACATTGACTAGAAAGAGCACTTAGCTATCCTTCTTAGAGTTATTTTTCCTAAGTTGACTAGCAAATCTTAGTTACCAAGGCAATTATAAAAAAAAGGGTAATACATGAGGAGAAAACAACTCAAAATTTTATTTCTCTCTTCTGCAATAACTTTTTAACTAGGAGCATAAGTCTAAGAGCTAAGAAATTGATTTAAGACCAATTGATTTCAAGATTTAAGCCTAATTCAAGAAAGGCCTAAGAACTGCTAAAACCTAGTCCAAGTTGGAGTTCTTATTCAAGGAGTTTGCCAATGGTTTAAAAGTAGTTACAAAGAAAGCCCTAGCCATCATCTACCTATCATTTCTAACTTTAGGATTCTTTGTATCCGTGTTCTATAAATAGTTAGCTTAGGTATTAGGAAAAGTCATGGTTGGGATGACAGACCAATCTTTAGTTTATTAGCCTTGTTCTTGTTTTCTTTTAAGTTTTATTGTTCTTAAGTTTTTTTTTATTGTAATTTAAGTTGTGCATATTTATTTTCAATTTTCAAAGCAATTTAAGTTTCAATTTTTAAGTTTAAGTTTTTTGTTCTTGCATTTTCAATTGAAATCTATTTAAGTTTATGCAATTTACTATTATTTCTCTTTAATTTGATACTTGCATATTTTAATTAATCAATTTTTGTTTGATTTCCATGTTAATGCTTTAGTATTGATTTAATTGGCTGTTATCTAAGTTAGTTAATATTAATTTTGTTAGACTACATGTTCTTAAGTTTAATTGAATTTGGTTAGGGTTTAGTTAAGTTAATTTATTTAAATTGCGTGCTACTTGTGTTGTTTAGATTAGTTTTGGTTTTAATTCAATTCAAAGCATGTAGAATTTATCTTCAAGTTGCTTTTAGAATGCTTTTGCATAACAATTCTTTCTTATTATGATTTCTTCAAATATAGATAAAGAAAGATAATTTCAGTACTTGATTCACTTTATTTACAATTATCATGAGAATGTACTCTACTTAATTTATATTTCTTGTTTCGATTTTGTATACTTGTAAATTCTCAATCATTAAGCTGAATAATAAATTTGAGTAAGAAGCACTAATTACCATAGTGAAACCAACCACTGATCTAAATGTCAGAAAGCTCATCATTTATAGAGATTCGCAACTAGTAGTCGGATAAGTGAATGGGGGAATTCAAGGCTAAAGAAAATGGTACGAAGAGATACCTATGAAAAGTTCAAACATTCTTGCTAGCATTCCAGAAGGTGGGTGTGAAGAAGATACCAAAGTCCGCAAACACTTTGGTCGGTGCATTATCTAAGTTTGCAACTGGGTGTACATATAACAGCTAGGATGGTGTTCTATTAGATGAATTGCTTGAAACAACACAAATGATAAATAGGTTGGTGTGATGACTTGCATAAGTGATCTTGCATTTTTTTTTTTCTTCGAAATTCACCAAAATAGCTTCAAAGATGTTCTTTTCATCTTTTCTTAAAATTTTTTTACACATGAACAATTTTCAAAAATTAGGGAGAAAAATTAAATTACAATTAAATACTAAAAATAACTTTATTTTATAATATTATCAATATTAGTTGGAATGTTTTGAATAAATTATTCTCCATGCTAACATATTTTGTAGCATTGTATTTTATCTGGCATGCCATGATGTTATTGTTATTCATATCAGAAATTCTTACAACAAAATTTAACCTTGTTGTCACTAATGCATTTTCTATTTTTAAGAAGTAATAATCATTTTTTTATGACTTTATTTTCCTTAAAGAAAATATGCATCCTTTTACTTATTTTGAATGATTGTAGACACCATTTTTTTATATTTTTTTTACTTTTCTTTTTCTTTCTTTTTGGTAGCTTTTATGTCAGCCGCCTACAGGTGCCAACGGCTCTGACAGCCACTAGTAGTCGTTCTGACAGCGGATGGCCGCCCTAACCCTAGGCTATCAAAATCTCAGATTTTTTGAGATTTTGATCTTTTTTTTTGCTCTATAAATAAAGCAATGTTTTGGTAACAAAAAAAAAGAGGCCCAGAAACCTTGCAAAAAAAAAAAAAAAGGGATAAAAAAAAACTGCCAAAAAAATTTTAGAAAAAAAGCTTTTTGTGAAAAAAAAAGGAACCAAAAACCACAATCTCCAAAGTAGGGGAACCCCGTGCCAGTATAAAAAAAAACACACAAACACAAAAAAATTTTGGCCAAACCTTCCAAGCCAGATCTGCGTTGTTTGGAGCCTATTTATGCAAAACTAGGCTCGGATTTGGACTATGAAGGTTGAGAGGAACATTTTAGTTTTTTTTTGGGATTTTTCGATCACTGATGACGGTGATCGATGACCAGTGGCACAGCGGCTGACTAACGGAGTAGCCTTCAGTTCCTAGAATTGACCAACCCAAAGTTTTTTTTTTTAGAGAATTTTAGTTTTTTTTTTAGTGAAGAAAGGGAGAAATGAGTTAAAAAAAATTTGGTCTTTTATTTAAACCACTAGAACTAAAACGACATCGTTTTGAGACCTGAGGATCCGCGTGTCAACTCGTGACCTGACCTCGGGTCTGCGTACCCAACCTAGAGACTCGCTTCTCCCTCAGCCTATGATAGGTCTAGCTGAACTGACCTAGTCCAAATCGAACCATTCTCAAATCAGATTGGTTTCGACCCATCAAACCAATTGAACTAGATCGGACCGAACCGTTAAACCAATCGAACTACATTGACCAAATCATTGATCGATTCGATTTAGGTAAAAAAAATTCTTTTTAGATTTTTTTATATATTATTTTAAATTTTTATTACTAACATTTATGCATGTTAAAATGTTCAAATTTACTAGAATAAATCTTTGTTGTTTATAATAATAATTAATAAAAAATAAATGATGAAATATATAATAATTTTTTTATAATTTCGTTACAATTTGGAATAAACCTTATACAATAATTGGTCAAAAAGTCATAATTAAATAAAAATAATAAAAAATAAGAAATAAAAATTTTTATCCGACGATAAAATTCAAAGGTATTCCGAGTAGTGATACATATGAAATCTCTAGGTGATAAGATTTTTTTAAATATTAAAAAAAAAATTTTATCCGAGGATGAGATTCTAAAGGTATTTCGAGTAATGATACTTTACGAAATCCCTTGGTAAGAAAATTTTTCTTAAGTATTAGCAGTGTATTAGAATACTTATAAAAATCTTCAATATGATAAAATTTTCTCTTCTCTTTAATAAAATAATAAAAATTAATAAAATCAATAAAATTTCTAAAAGAACAAATAAAATGTGTGCATCAACATGGTAGCATTTTGCATTGCATGCACGACATAGTTTTTTATAAAATGTAAATTTGATCCTCTGAGGATGAGATTGTATAGTATTCCGAGAAGTGATGCCTAAAAAATCTCTTGGTGAGAAAGAGTTCTTCTAATGTTACCAATGTACTGAAACATTTTAAGAATTATT